>NC_081201.1:102500-347500 GCF_902713425.1 Acipenser ruthenus | reverse complement strand
CCTAGCAGGTGAAGACTCGCACTAAATATTTGAAGAAGCTGTAGTAGATTCACAACTCCGCAGTGCTGTAACAATGAATTACTTAGCCAGCAGATTAGACTGGCACACATATGAGCATAATATTTGATTCTACCTCCCCTCTCCCGCCTAGATCTTGCAGAGACTAGGGTGTGTGAACTATGCATCAGCTGCAGAGTCACTTACAACTGCGTCTCACCCGAAAGACGGAGCACAAGGAGGTTAAGTGACTTGCTCAGGGTCACACAATGAGTCAGTGGCTGAGGTGGGATTTGAACCAGGGACCTCCTGGTTACAAGCCCTTTTCTTTAACCACTGGAAGATGTTGGGGTCCAATGTAACTGTTAGCTCTTAAAGTGAATGCCAAGAGCATTCGTCCATTCATTCCATGCCTATGGAATTGCAGACTCCAGTGCGTGCACAAGAAAGCTGCTTTGTTTTAAATCTGGCATGTCCCGTATCTCCTTTGTCAGACTCCTCTCTGCCTTTGATTTCTTGATCACTGAGGATCTGTTCATTTTTGTTTGGCTGAGAAATACATTTCTGATAAGGGTGCTGAGCGCTTACTGGAAGCAGGCTTTACAAGAAACATCTGCTGGGTTATTGTTTAAAAATATAACCACAAATGAAACAACTCTGCTCTTCAAAGTGCTGATGTCTTCTTTTATGTTTTTGGTTTTTTCCCAGGGAGAAGAAATTTTCCTGGATATGTTTGAAGATGAACACAGGAGTATGACGGTGAGTGTGCAGAACTCAAGTCATTTTGTTTGTTTGTTTGTTTGTTTGTTTGTTTGTTTGTTTGTTTGTTTCACCACGTTTAGACTCTCTGCTTGTTAATTGGCATGTGCATTATATACAAGGTCCAGAGTACAGTGTACAATGCTTCTTATTAACAATGGCAATGCACATTGTTAAATGCTACTAACATTATATTAAATAAATGATTATTCAGAAATGACATTTCGTTGCTATATGTCCAGCAGAGCACATGTTAAAATGAAGATTGCTACAGACCCTGCAGATGACATCATTGCAGACCTGCATGGTCACAAACCGCGCACTTGTTTTCCAAGTTGCAATAGAGCTGTTGAACTTCTTATCTCGTTCTTTAGAAATCCAAAAGAATGTTTTCCCAGGAATGGTGAGGAAACCAAGTAAAGCACATCAGTGTCGCTTCTTACTGTCACTGGTTTATTTCACATGAAGCACTAGTTAAGATAGATACTTCTCTTTTTTTATTTTTTTTTTAATTGTCAGGGCTTTTTTTTTATTTTTATCTTGCCAGATCTTTGCACGCCAGAACTCTGACTTGTAGAAACTCATTTTTTTTAAAGGGCCGAGCCATTTTAGTATAAAAAAACAAGGTCACAAGATTCATTGCTGCCCATAGAAGTTTTCACTGAACTCCCAATCACAGACTGAATGCCTAGTCTACCATAATACTTTACAGTACACTGGCAGGGTAATTGGAAAAATCAACAGAACAAACCCTGGAGTAAAGAGCTGTGATAAATTGCAGCCAAATGTATATGTTGGTGTTGGATCAGATGCACAGAAAACTTCAATATTCAGGTTGTTAGGGTAGTGTTTTTAGTTTTGTTAATAGAAACTGTAAATTGGTCAGCAGAATAGAGTGAGTGTCCGTGCCGTGCAGGGGTGAGTCACATCAGGGATGCTGTGATCATACAGAATAGAGTGAGTGACCGTGCCGTGCAGGGGTGAGTCACATCAGGGATGCTGTGATCATACAGAATAGAGTGAGTGTCCGTGCCGTGCAGGGGTGAGTCACATCAGGGATGCTGTGATCATACAGAATAGAGTGAGTGTCCGTGCCGTGCAGGGGTGAGTCACATCAGGGATGCTGTGATCATACAGAATAGAGTGAGTGTCCGTGCCGTGCAGGGGTGAGTCACATCAGGGATACTGTGATCATACAGAATAGAGTGAGTGTCTGTGCCGTGCAGGGGTGAGTCACATCAGGGATGCTGTGATCATACAGAATAGAGTGAGTGTCCGTGCCGTGCAGGGGTGAGTCACATCAGGGATGCTGTGATCATACAGAATAGAGTGAGTGTCCGCGTCATGCAGGGGTGAGTCACATCAGGGATGCTGTGATCATACAGAATAGAGTGAGTGTCCGTGCCGTGCAGGGGTGAGTCACATCAGGGATGCTGTGATCATACAGAACAGAGTGAGTGTCCACGCCGTGCAGGGGTGAGTCACATCAGGGATGCTGTGATCATACAGAATAGAGTGAGTGTCCGTGCCGTGCAGGGGTGAGTCACATCAGGGATGCTGTGATCATACAGAATAGAGTGAGTGACCGTGCCGTGCAGGGGTGAGTCACATCAGGGATGCTGTGATCATACAGAATAGAGTGAGTGTCCGCGTCATGCAGGGGTGAGTCACATCAGGGATGCTGTGATCATACAGAATAGAGTGAGTGTCCGCGCCGTGCAGGGGTGAGTCACATCAGGGATGCTGTAGTCATACAGGTTAGGGCTACATTGGCAATACACATTCCCCGGAGCATTATGTAAAGCTGATTGTGCAATGTATACATACCAGAGTTGTGAAATGTATGCATGTCAGGGTTATGAAATATATAAACTAGTTTAGGCTGCAGTATGTGCCATGCCGTTTCACGATACATACCGTACAGTCATCGAAATGTTTTCATCATGCCAGTACACCTTTAGGTTTTGTTGTGAATCCCTGGGCCGCTGTTATTGAAAGTGTATTAATCTGCTTTGTTTGTTTCGTTTCCTCCTCAGAGTAAACCGTTGAATGTGGAGTACCTGATGATGGACGCCTCCATCCTTCTTCCCCCCACGGGAACCCCTTTGACAGGGATTGACTTTGTGAAGAGACTGCCCTGTGGAGACGTGGAGAGGACCAGGAGGGTAAGAGATCCGGGGCCTGCATCACACACAATGCCCTCTCCTCTCCTCTCCTCTCCTCTCCTCCAGGTCATGTTGATAAATGCTTGTTTGCTGTGTGAAAGAACATGCATCAGCAAACTAACCAGATGAATGTGATTCAATTATTCCTCATTGTTTATTTTCCCCAGAGCATGTCTCTCTCATGGGTAATGCGTTCCTAGAAAATGCCTCCTCCTCCAAACATTGTAGCCCCCCCCAATGTAATCTGAGCCAAAGCACTGGGTCTCCAGATTCATTAGTGTCTGCACTGCTCACATTTCCTAGAAATGACATACTTCATTGGTACAAAATCTAAAAAAAGAAAAAAACAAGATCATTAACAATCAGGCACGTAATCCAGCTGAAAAACATCAGCCTCCTAAGAACCACTCCTCATTTTCTTTACTGTAAGAGGCTTCAGTGAATCTGCAGGCTGTTGGATGGGTTTTATAAGCCAATTCCCCATTGAAACCTGTGAATCGGAATCATTGTGCTGCACCGATTGCTCACCAGCAAAGCTGTAAGAGACATAACACTTTTAAACAACATGTCCAGTGCGTTGGTAAATGGGGCTGGACAGTAAGGAGAAATGCACAGCGTGTTGATAAAAACGGTCAACCATAACCCACCAGTGTGAGAAACTCCTACTCCAAGGAACAGCGTCTGCTTGCTGCTGATGGGAAACTTCATCTTGTTGTACATCCATTTTCTCCAGCTGGAGAGACTTGTAGTTTCTGAGTGTGTGTCGTGCAAAAAAAAAAAAAAAGATGAAAATCATGGTAAAAGCCACTGTTTCTCCACCATGGAGGAAAAGCACAGTGAGTGCATAGTATAAGAATGGGGAATGCAGATATCCATGGCAAACCTTTCCAAGGGTTCAAGCTGCTGTGCAGGATTTTTGAAGCAGCCTTACACACTGCTCCAGGGGAGTGGGTGTGCTGCAACAGATCTTCTGTGCAGTGTGCACTGTGTCTCACTCTGTGCAGTGTGCACTGTGTCTCACTCTGTGCAGTGTGCACTGTGTCTCACTCTGTGCAGTGTGCACTGTGTCTCACTCTGCAGTGTGCACTGTGTCTCACTCTGTGCAGTGTGCACTGTGTCTCACTCTGTGCAGTGTGCACTGTGTCTCACTCTGTGCAGTGTGCACTGTGTCTCACTCTGTGCAGTGTGCACTGTGTCTCACTCTGTTCCTCTGTGCAGTGTGCACTGTGTCTCACTCTGTTCCTCTGTGCAGTGTGCAGTGTGTCTCACTCTGTGCAGTGTGCAGTGTGTCTCACTCTTCCTCTGTGCACTGTGTCTCACTCTGTGAAGTGTGCACTGTGTCTCACTCTGCAGTGTGCACTGTGTCTCACTCTGCAGTGTGCACTGTGTCTCACTCTGCAGTGTGCACTGTGTCTCTGCAGTGTGCAGTGTGTCTCACTCTTCCTCTGCAGTGTGCACTGTGTCTCACTCTGTTCCTCTGAGCAGTGTGCACTGTGTCTCACTCTGTTCCTCTGAGCAGTGTGCAGTGTGTCTCACTCTGTTCCTCTGTGCAGTTTGCACTGTGTCTCACTCTCTTCCTCTGTGCAGTTTGCACTGTCTCTAGCTCTCTTCCTCTGTGCAGTGTGCACTGTCTCTAGCTCTCTTCCTCTGTGCAGTGTGCACTGTCTCTAGCTCTCTTCCTCTGTGCAGTGTGCACTGTCTCTAGCTCTCTTCCTCTGTGCAGTGTGCACTGTCTCTAGCTCTCTTCCTCTGTGCAGTGTGCACTGTCTCTAGCTCTCTTCCTCTGTGCAGTGTGCACTGTCTCTAGCTCTCTTCCTCTGTGCAGTGTGCAGTGTGTCTCTTTCTCTCACTCTCTCTCTCTATCTCCCAGGCGATCCGGGTGTTCTTCATGCTGCGCTCCCTGTCGCTGCATTTGAGGGCCGAGCCCGAGACTCAGCTTCCACTGACCAGAGAGGAGGACCTGATCCAAACCGACGACGTGCTGGACCTGAGTGAGTACATAGAGGAGGACAGGCCCTCTAGAGGGGTGCACCCTGAGTGAACACATAGAGGAGGACAGGCCCTCTAGAGGGGTGCACCCTGAGTGAGTACATAGAGGAGGACAGACCCTCTAGAGGGGTGCACTCTGAGTGAACACATAGAGGAGGACAGACCCTCTAGAGGGGTGCACCCTGAGTGAACACGTAGAGGAGGACAGACCCTCTAGAGGGGTGCACCCTGAGTGAACACGTAGAGGAGGACAGGCCCTCTAGAGGGGTGCACCCTGAGTGAACACATAGAGGAGGACAGGCCCTCTAGAGGGGTGCACCCTGAGTGAACACATAGAGGAGGACAGGCCCTCTAGAGGGGTGCACCCTGACCCTTCACAGAGTGTTTATTCCACGAGTGAGGAGAGCCAGAAAACCCGGACGAGCCCCAAAGGGTAGGATTTGAATGGATGCAAGATTTTAAAATGAGTGTCCGATACAGAAATATGCATGCACTTTTATTGAGATTGAGGTTTTGAAGCAGGGTTTTTGGCCTGTTTTTAAACTTGGTAAAGGTGAATTAGCTGTTGATTAGCAGCAGTATAGTCTCATGTCTGAAATGACTGATTCCCCTTGCCTTTTCAGTTGATCAGACACTGCAGGACTGGCTCTCTAATGAAATCTGTACAGTGCAGAGAGTCTTGATTGATTTCATTCTTGCAGTTGAGTATCTAAACTGTTTCACCACACCCAGGACTCGGTGTGTGTTTGTTCTTATTATAACTGAATACGTACAGTTGACCGCAATGCCTAGTGTATGCTGTTCTCCAGGTGTGTTGTGCCATGCAGGAGATGAGTCCGAGCTCCAGCGCACCCTGTTACCAATACATTGAAATGCTGTCTGGCAGGGCTGGGGATGGAAATGCTGCCTGTTGGCTAAACAATCATTGTCTGTTTCTCGCCCTGGCTGTGCACATTCAGCACAGACGCCTCAGGGTCCATTAAAACAAACTGCAGTTTAAATAGCAGCTCATTTTGTGGTAACCATGATTTTGTTTTTGCATCATCAGTTTGTAAATATTATTATTATTATTATTATTATTATTATTATTATTATTATTATTATTATTATTATTATTATTTTTAGTCCATTATTAAAATTAATACATTGTAATAGGATTCAATTAACCCATAAAGCACCAAATATTTGTTCTTTAAAAAAAAAAACACGTCTGTATTTATGTAATTTGATCCATTTGCATTTAGACTTAACTTTTGCGGTTAGCAGAATGAGAGTAAGTGATCATAACAATACAGTATGGTTGAAGAGAACATTAAAATAACAGGTTAAAAGTGCTCTATAAATTACAAAGTAGCGCGACCTTTTTTTTCCATTTTTTGTACTGCTGACAGCAAGAATACACAAAAATAACTAAACTATTTGACTCCTCGGTGAATCCGTGAGTGCTTTGAATTGTTTTTTGGCAGTGCATGTGATTGCATGCGTACGGTCCTGGCAGATTGTTTCAGTACAGTACGACGACGTTAATGAATGGATTTATTTTATTTTATTTATTGGAACAGAGTGAACGGTTTACCAGCGCCAGTCAGACTGATTCCTGCACGATTTAATTTGGCTATCTTGAAACGGATAAAGAGAAGCTATCACTCACCTGGCGTTTTATCAAGATTGTTTCAGTTCTAAACAGGCATCTGATTGCTGTTTTAGTTCCAATGCAAATATTTCAGTGCGCCATTGACAGAGTGCCTAAAACATGAAAGATTTATATTGGTATCGTGATGAAATATAAGGACTATGTGGACCTACTACAGTATATTATAATATAATTCAAATAATTCAGTTTGCCTTGAATTTAAATTTTTAGGTTCAGATCACATTGCCAGCGTGCAGAATAACAAAGAGAGTTCTCAGCATTTTTAATAAGGGCGTGTGTATGAAAAACATGCTGAAAGAATTGAATTAGTGGAAGTGTCGCTTTTTTTTCTGAAGATTTTAATTACTGATTGTCTGAAGCTCTAAAATGACTCCAGGGTTGAAACCACAGGATCCTGTCCATGTGTAACCAATCCAGGAGTTTATACAGCTGGATCATATTGGAGACACTTTAGTCTGCATTCAGCGTGTTTTAGCGTGACGGAGAGCCCTCATCATGTTGCAAAGCCCCAAGAAGAATGCTCTGTGAACCTTTGCAGGCTCACTGCATGAAGGAGTGGAAATAAATCTGACTCAGTGTGGTTTAGTGAAAGCTTTGTGGTCTTCATTACTGTACAACTGTATCCCACCCATATATTGAACACACTGCGGCGAGCACAGACCATGTGAGGAGTTTGTGATCACATATTCATACAGACCTTCAAGTATAAATCGAACGCTCAGCAACTTCAGTATCATGAAATGAAGAATAAGCCGTTCAACACGAGTGTTAGTGTATTCCTCTTCAGACTGGTTTCACTGATTTAGTTCTGCATTTACAGTAGCCACTATGCCAACTGTTCAGTGGATGAATACACTACAGCACTCAAAGGTGTGTTAATTCTCTGTAGAGGAGAACATGTCATGATATCCACCACTGGCATGCCACGCAAACTCCGAGTATTCTGTCGTATGCAGACAAAAATAGTAGTTTCAAACGTAGGTAGCAGCCTGTGTAATGTACATAAATGAGTCAGGTGTTCCATGTAATGATAATGTTGTGGGGGGTTGCAGCCATGCAGCAGTGCTTTTCCATTACAACTCCTTACTTTTACAGTAAAGCGATTGAGCTGCACCTACTGATTAATCAAACATGTGGGCAGCTTGTGCTCTGGAAGTGTGTCTTTCGGTAGGCGTTTCATCGAGGTGTCTTGTTTGATCTCCATTCTCTCCAGTTGTCTTTGCACTTGGACAGTTCAAAATCTCATTTGCTTCATTAGGTTCAAGCACCCCCCCCTCCTTTAATCATTGTCTGTGAAGCCTGGGTATCTCACTATGATCATCGCAGGGTCTATTCCAGCTGGATATCAGGACCCCTCACACCTCACACTGATTATTCTGATTTCATTCGGATTGTTTTTACCAGCAGCGCTGTAGATGGCAGCATTTGCTTGTTGCTAAACAGAGACTTCAGGGGTTCTGGGCCAGCTGCAATACAACCACGAAACTAGGGCAGTGTGCAAGTCAAAGAGGTGTTCCGGGAGGCCAGGCTGTCTGTAATCACACACACACACACACACACACACACACACACACACACACACACACACACACACACACAACAGAACAGGGCTGTCATTGATGACAGACTTACTCTCTGTGGAAACTGCTTTACCCAGAATGTTCTGCATTTGCTCATAGCGCTGCTGGTTACACCACAGCACAGCCCAGCTCTGTGGGCCGCTGCACATGAATCGAGAGTTCAGGGGAGGTTATGAAAGGGTGGGTGGTCTGCCAATGGGAAGTGTCCCCTCTCTGCCCTTGACTGGGTTGTGTTTTATAAATCCATCAAGACAAATCCCACTGTCACAGTTTCACTTTTCACTTTAGATGTGTGTGTTTCTTTGGCTGTGTGCATATGTATAATATATAGATAATAGATATATACATATAGATCCATGTCCAATTTGGATAGACTGTGATACTAGTCCTGTCTTTACTGTATGCTAATTGGTTTATTAAAGATAGCATGCAGTGTTGTTTTGCAGTATGTGTCAGCATCTTTGAATGGCCTGAGAGCTTCATAACACAAAGCCAGGGGTTTACATTGGGTTCCGCTGCAGTGACCTCAACAAGCGGATTACCTGGATCGCTCTAACATTTACTTTGCTGTCACCGTAGTTTTCTGCTCCAAAGAATCTCATAATGTGCGTCAGTCTGTGTTCCCTGTCTCCTTCGTCTGTCATCTCTTCTGAATCTCCTGTGTTTCACCAGCGTTACAGGATCCTGATCAATTCTGTTTCAGTGGTGCTTCAGATAATGAGGCAACTCCCAAGAAAAACAAAAGTAGTACACAACTCGCAAACAAATATGGAGGGGAACACTGCTAAATTAGTGTGAAATGAGTGCTGCGAAAGAGCTGATGGAGTGATAAGGACCAGTGTGGGAGAGACACGTTCCGCAGAAGCCCCAGCCCAGCTCGGACAGGCTCTGTCCACAGTTTAACAAACAATATTGATATTAAAATCTTTATGTAGGGAAATTCTTTAAACGAATAAGATGTGTAATCTGACACACTCGCACCCTTTCTACATGAAATTAAAAAACTAAAAAAAGAAGTCGTCCGACCCAAAAAATAATCTAGAAAAAGTGTGATTTCAGTTCCTGCTTTTAATAATCAATAAGCAAGAGGGTTAGTGTGAGCATGTTTCCGTGCTGTCTTCTCTTTTAGGAAATTGGCTTGTGTAAATACAGCGCGGAGAGACGCATCGGGCCAGAGTTAAAGTACAGCAAGACTTCAAAGGAATTTCATTTCTTCTGCACAATAAACACTTTATTGTATCGGTGCTTTCAAACTGCAACATCCATGGTTTTTTTTTTTTTGTCATATTCTGCTGAATAGGGGGCTACAGATATAAAGAGGAACTGCCTCTTGTTCCACACAGCACAACATTTTAATATCCGATAGAGAAAATCCCCTTCTTGTTTATCCAGCTGTCTAGTTACGTTTTACATCATAGTCTTATTGACCTTGATTCCTAGCAACCCTGGAGTTCTCGGAGAGTCTTGTGTTTAATATGACCTGTCTGAGATTGATTTGAAACTCTCCCAGTGGAGACTGACTTGAAGCTGTCCCAATGCAGATTCCCATTCACAGCGCTAGGAGCTGTAATGCTTGCACTCTGTACAGTACTTTGACATGCAGGTGCCTGTGCCAGTGTTAAGACTAGCTTTCTCTCAGACATGGTTTAAGATCCACTGACTCCGGTCTTAAACTGGGCTGAGCTCCCTACTGCTTAAGAAGAATGTAACTCTCTCTGAGACTCCCACATTTCTACAGATATTCCACATCTTACTATAAATGCCAGTTCTGAGGAGCAGGGTTATTCCATTTGAATATCATGTGGTTCTGCTGATCAGGATACAGTATTAATTAGCAGGACTCTTCAGATGAGGGAGCACAAAGCAACTTTTTCAGGAACAGTGGCTTAAAACACGGTTCCTAGTTTGAGGCAACTTTGCCATATCAAACCCCCACGTCTCCCCTGGTGTGCCATACTGTGGCCAGAAACCAAGTTCCAAGCCGCAAAGTGGCTCCATGTTCCTCCGCTTCAGAAACCTCAAGCCTCCGAAACGTCATCCACTGGGTAGGAGGCTCTGTTGTTGTTCTGTTCAAATAGAAGGAGAGTGTAGCTTAAAAAAAAACACAGCAGAAGAAAAGCAAAACAAAAATGTGTGATTTGAAGATGTCAGTGTTTAGAGTAGAAGTGACTGGTTACTGATCACAATCAATAGCATTCCCCCATGCAATACCGTGGTAGCTGACAGCAGTGTCTGTCCTTCGCTTGCTCCCTCCAGATAACAGCGACCTGATCGCCTGCATGGTGGTCTGGAAGGATGGGGGGCAGGCCCAGCGCTTCCTGGCTGTGGACCTGTACCAGATGAGCCTGGTGGAACCCGAGACCAAGCGCCTGGGCTGGGGGGTCGTCAAGTTTGCCGGCCTGCTGCAGGTAACAAGACTGACGATTTGTAGTCTCTCATTTCCAGTAGTCTCTTATTTTTGTATTGCATCTGTCATTCTTCTTCATTTGTTGTTTTATTTAGATTATTTTTATTCAACCTGTAAAGTGCTTTGAGATACTGTCATATGAAAAGTCTATATAATTCTAGAACTGAGCTACACAACTAGGATTTTGATTCATCAATGCTGAGTTGGTATTCAGTAAGTATGTTAGGTGAGCACTAGCCCCCGCTCTGTGTGTTTTTAATGAATGGCTTACCAATGCAGTGTGGAGTAGTGGTTAGGGCTCTGGGCTCTTGACCGGAGGGTTGTGGGTTCAATCCCTGGTAGGGGACACTGCTGCTGTACCCTTGAGCAAGGTACTTTACCTAGATTGCTCCAGTAAAAACCCAACTGTATAAATGGGTAACTGTATGTAAAAATAATGTGGTATCTTGTAACAATTGTAAGTCGCCCTGGATAAGGGCGTCTGCTAAGAAATAAATAATAATAATAATACGTTGTTACTCTGCCTCCAAGCACTAACTTGTGGGGGGCTGTATCGGAGACAGAGGTTTCTTCTAAATCGGTTTGTTCTTTCAGTTGATGTGAAATAGCCCGTCAGCGTGGAAATAAAAGAAGCAGTGCAGTTTTTATACAGTGGAAAATATCAAATATTTGCTAGTTGAGTCATCTGCAGCGCTGGGGTTGTGCTTTCTAAAGAGAGAACAAGCTTGTGACGATGCTCTGCACAGTTCTGAAATAAGCAGGTCCAAATAAAACTCCAAATTGCAGAGCAGTTTAATACGAGTTTGATTAGCCATTGTGTACAGGTAACAAAGCACAGGTGTGTACCATTGAACTTTACATTGAAACCAGTAATGGCTCAAACAGCTGTGCAGTGGGAGTCTCATTTCCACCCCTGTTGTATTTATGGAAGTTGGCTAGAATCTGCTGTATGGAACCACCTGCAGCTGTTGGACGTCTGACAGAATGAGCTGACTGTGTGTGTGTGTGTGTGTGTGTGTGTGTCCCAGGACATGCAGGTGACGGGGGTGGAGGACGACAGCCGGGCCCTGAACATCATCATCCACAAGCCCACCTCGAACCCGCACGCCAAGCCCTTCCCCATCCTGCAGGCCAACTTCATCTTCGCTGACCACATCCGCTGTATCATAGCCAAGCAGCGACTGGCCAAGGGGCGCATCCAGGCACGACGCACCAAAATGCAGAGGATAGCCGGTGAGTGAGCCTCCTGTCTCTCCAGAAGCAGCATTACGCTTGCTAAGTCTCAGCCGCTGGTACTTCTGCCCGTCCCCAGTAGAGGTATGCAATTACTGTAGGTTCAATCGCATGTAACAAAAGCGTGCTTCAAATAGAACTGAACTCCAGTATTACAGACACACATTAATAAAACAACTAAAGCAATAATAGTACAGTATACATCATGTTTTAACTACATACATATTTTTTATTAAACGTTATCCGCTTTTTTTTCTTTAGACATTTGATATAAACAGCCCTCGCACAGAAAAATAATTTAGTTACCATAATTTCTCATTAGCAGCAGTAACGGTAACGTACAGCTGCCCACTCTTTAACTGCATGTTTACAGTATACTGTCCATGCCTTACTATATAATAGTTGTACATACAGCGATCTACCTATTAAAATAACAATAGGAATTGTATTTCAATCCCATTGCACTGAAGCAGGGCTCCAGTATTCAAGCTTGGAGTGTCTCAGTATTTAAACACCCAACAAAGCAGATTCATTCATTCAAATCCATTCAAAACCAAAACAGCATTTGCTCCAGTGCAAAGTTTGCACCACTTGAAATAAAACAAATAATTTGCATACTAATACAAAATACAGATGAGCCCGTTTTATATCACCTCTTAATATCACACCCCGTTTATCATCACGATTGTGTATCACCTCTTAATATCACACCCCGTTTATCATCACGATTGTGTATCACCTCTTAATATCACGCCCCGTTTATCATCACGATTGTGTATCACCTCTTAATATCACGCCCCGTTTATCATCACGATTGTGTATCACCTCTTAATATCACGCCCCGTTTATCATCACGATTGTGTATCACCTCTTAATATCACGCCCCGTTTATCATCACGATTGTGAATCACCTCTTAATATCACGCCCCGTTTATCATCACGATTGTGAATCACCTCTTAATATCACGCCCCGTTTATCATCACGATTGTGAATCACCTCTTAATATCACGCCCCGTTTATCATCACGATTGTGAATCACCTCTTAATATCACGCCCCGTTTATCATCACGATTGTGAATCACCTCTTAATATCACGCCCCGTTTATCATCACGATTGTGAATCACCTCTTAATATCACGCCCCGTTTATCATCACGATTGTGTATCACCTCTTAATATCACGCCCCGTTTATCATCACGATTGTGAATCACCTCTTAATATCACACCCCGTTTATCATCACGATTGTGAATCACCTCTTAATATCACGCCCCGTTTATCATCACGATTGTGAATCACCTCTTAATATCACGCCCCGTTTATCATCAAGATTTTTGTAAAACGTTTGCCCTGATGCTCCACAGGTTCTTTGAGGAATGACCTCTCTCAATATCATCTCACAAACCCGCTTGTTGTCATGTTTTGTACAGCCTGTCAGATACTGCGTGGGCGGGCTTTACCAAGTAACCACAGGATAGAATTAATTTCCAACGCAACTAACAACCAATAATCATCTCGGCTGATGAACTGACATTTTGTACAGCCTGTCAAATGCTGCGTGGGCGGTCTTAACAGATCAGTTAAAAAACACCAACGTCACCAAATTTTGACATAGTCAGTCTTATACAAATGCACACAAAAAAACATCAAGTATTGATAGCTCTCTTCAGTCGACAATTCGTGCCTTTTTTAGATAATGACACAAACTGTTTCTTTCCAGTTAATGATACAAAACGTATTTGTCCTGTACAGTAAACTATATGCATGTGTTTAAATGTAAAGAACCCACTCGTAATGTGCTCATGATCTGCTTTATATCACAAATTATGCCTGCACAGCAATCATGATATAAAGCAGGTTCATCTGTACAAGTTAACAAGCCATATTTTCCCCAAAAGGAATAAACAGCTAATGATGCTTAACCACGGTGTCTTTTGACTCCCATTCCACTCAACGGTTGCAAATTCTGCACATCATTATTTTGTCGCCATGGGCTGCATACATCCCCTCATGCTCAAATTCTTGGCAGCTTTGTTTAATTGTTATGCATTTAATTGTTTAGGCATTTTAGAAACAAATGTCTCTTTTCGTCCATCACAATTTTAATTCCCAACTCGCTCCAAATTATACATCTGAGCAGTCAGAGCTTCCGTTTCTCTTCAGACCGTGTGTGTGGTAACGGCTGAGCCTTGACAACTACGAGTATTTATTTCAAGTATTTTTTGTATAAACCTCCCAATTCAATGTCATTCTGTATTTGCTTTGCAATGAGTTTTTGTTGTATTTAGTTTTATATTTGCATTTTGGTTTATATGTTACATTTTGTGTTCTTTCGTAGTTGCGAAAAACACTGGGCTGTACTGTACTAAACTAGACACCCTGCTTGTTAAAGACGTGTCTCTGTCCTGCAGTGCTGCTGGACCTCCCTGTCCAGCCCTCGGCAGATGTCCTGGGTTTCTCTCGGAGCTCGGCAGCCTCGTCTCAGCACCTGCCCTTCCGCTTCTACGAACAATCCCGCCGCGGGCTGAGTGACTCCACCATGCCGCACTCTGTCTTCACCTCCGTGGACAAGGTCCCAGGTAACTCCCACAGCCCTGCACCCTCCACGCTTCTGTGGACACGCCTCCCACACAGCGTGGCTAACAGCAAACTTGATGGTTTTGTTTTATGGCCCTGTGCCGTACCGTCGTTGTCCTGGTTTCTTCTCTTTGTTTTCCTTATTGAATGGAGTTTTAAAGTCTTATTTCTGTTCCTGGAACTGTGTTGTTTTTTCTGTTCACAGACACATGGTAAGTGGTAATGCCAGTGTCTAATGGTAATGCAGTGTGGTGTATATCTATATATCTATCAAACCACCGGCCTCCCTCTGTCCGCAGCCCCACCCCTCATTTGAACAGCAGTCACACTAGCGATCTGATCAGCATCAGACAGCCACTGATGCTTATCTGTTTTTACTCTTTTCTTCTGAACTGTATTCTGAGACCACAAGTTCATTTTAAGATTGCAGCAACTGACAAGAGAAGATGCAGCAGAGCAGGTACATGGGTCTTCTGTTCAGCTTTAATGAGCCATCGACAGAGTGTCATCCTTCATACGAGAAATCAGGAGTGGCGTTCCGTACTCCCTCATCACAAAGAAATACCCCTGGCTTTTTAGCTATCCACGTTAGTGTTTGTGGCGCTTGTCAGTACCACAGATAATGATGAAGTTCTGGAAATGAGGATCAAGTGCATGAGTTGGTAACCTAATGCCATTTTATTTCCATTAGGGAACAAAAATAAGGTTTTTAGTGAATTAAGATGCTGTCTATATTTTCCCTGAGAAATCCTCCCTAGGTAATGTATTACAATGTGAATCACACATCATGGTTTGGTGCACTTCTGTCCTCTCTTCTATAGGCCTTAGTGAGGTGTGCTTATCAGTATGGTTTGAATTCAGAGATTATTCTGACTGGGTTCAGCATGCAAAGAAAATGTAGATTTATTTCCTGTGTTTTTTTTTTGGTTTGGAATGGGGCTGCCAGCTGCTTTAACACGAGTGCATCCGTCTCAGATCTGTGCATCGCTTTAGAAGGAACTTTATTATTAGCAGAGTTCTTCTTTCGATTCTTCTGAAGTGTGTTTTTTTTTTTTTTTAAGTAGATTTTACTCTGCCTAAAACCTCATACAAGTTTACCATAGTAAAAGCATAGGTAAGTGTTGTGAAACCCAAAGAGGTATGTTAATCTATGGTAAAGTGCATCAGTATAACTAAGGGAAAAGCCCCTGCACTCGTATCAGAATGGGAAAGACAGCTCACTGTGTTTAGAATATCGCAGAAAGCAGATACAAGCACCTAGGCAGCCTCTCGGGGTAAAGCAGTCATCTGAAGTCCGGTTTCTGACACCCTGTCAAACTGAAAGGCTGTCCTTGCTGAGGGCCTTTTCCTGTCATTCTGAAACTTATCTGTGGAATCAAAAGTCTGGTGTCCAAATGAGTGTTGTTCCTGCTGGGCCTGGAGTTTACAGTAAACAGGAATCTGTATTGGCTTGCATTCAGTGTGTGAGTCATCTCATAGCTTCAGCCAGGGCATTGACCTACATCTAACCTGTGAGATGATAATATGGTTATACCATGCATTTACCATAGTGTACCTTGCTTTGCCATGGTTGTTAATATGCTATACCATACCTCGCTGTGCCAGTGCTTAGCCATGATCACTCTGTGCTTTATTCCTCTGCTGTGCTTTTCCTCTGGGAATCTTGTATAAGGGCAGGGCTGGGTGTCCAGCTGTGTGCAGCATGCTGCTCCGGGCTCCACCCTTATATTTTGCATCCCGTATACAGTGCTGCTCGGGATCTGAACCACATCTAGAAGCTCAAATGAAAAAAAAATTGCAGCAATGTGCCGTTTGTCAGCCGCGGTTATGGCAGTGAAAATCTTGGAACTTGTCGACAGAAGATATTTAGTTTCACCTTCAATCAGAATCAAGGACAGGACAGGGCTTGCAGATTCTGTCCCCGAGGGTTTTAAAGGAATCGTAAAGAACAGTAAAGTGTGCTGCTTGTTTTATTTACGATCTTTCTATAATCTGCGTGTATCGTCATGTCCAAGAGCTTCAAGGAAAAACTCCTCCATTCCAATGAATTCAGATGTGGTGTGGCATCGTTACCTAGGGGCAAGGCAGACAAACATGCTCTTAGAAAAAACAGACGGAACCAAACTTCATGATTTGCATTCCATATATCCTTTTAGATGTTTGTGGGCATATCAATTCATAGATGCCTGGCAATTTGCATGTATAACACACAGCAAGTGCTTTGTTTTTATGTTTCGAGTTGCAGCCAGTTCTCTGTGTATAGGCACGGAAATCAAATAAACAGAATCGATTCCAAAATACACCTCCTTTTCCCATGAGCTGTTTAGGGCAGTGATGGAGATGACATTGGTTTATTTGCATGCCAATCTGGGACTGCCGTGTGGCTGATGTGGTATTGCTTGTGATGGTTAGGGTTAGGGTTAGTTCCTCCCGGTCTGTGTGAAGCAAGAGGCAGTGCATCCTTAGGAGGGGGTCTGTGTAAATTGAGTTACGTCCCGGTTTAAAAGGGAGTGTGAAAGTGAGGGGGTTGCCGCGCTGGCCACGACTTTCACATTGATCTGTGAAATGAATACTGCTTGGGTTCATTAGAAACACTAAACGGGGGAATTCACTGACTAATTCAAAACTCTCTCGGTTGTCTTGGGATTTCCTTCTCAAATGAAATTCAGGTAAGAGTTTGCAAAGTTCTGAGAAGTCGAACTTGGACGGCTGCCGCGTACAGAAGCTGAGCAGTGGTGTGGGGGCTGTGATGCAGCTTCATACAGCATCATCACCAAGCTTCAGTGGAGTGAAGCGTGTGACTCGCTGTCCTGAGACAGGCAGCCCTGATCCAGAGCCGGTCCTTGGTTTAAGATCCTGCCCTGAATGCACTGCACAGTCCTGTATGTGTTAAGCAGGGAGTTTCAGGTGTGTTTGCTCAACACAATCTGCATTACTCGCTTCAGGGGTTTATCAGGGTATGAAATACTCGAGCAAAACACGACAATAGGGAAAACTGGGATATAAAAATGGGACATTAAGTAACAGGGATGGAAATAAGACTCCTATTGCACAGCAGTTTCACCCATTCCAGGTTTTGATACATGCTTGATTAGCCCCAGTGTGTATAGGGCAGCAGTGTGGAGTAGTGGTTAGGGCTCTGGACTCTTGACCGGAGGGTTGTGGGTTCAGTCCCTAGTGGGGGACACTGCTGCTGTACCCTTCAGCAAGGTACTTTACCTAGATTGCTCCAGTAAAAACCCAACTGTATAAATGGGTAAGTGTATGTAAAAATAATGTGATATCTTGTAACAATTGTAAGTTGCCCTGGATAAGGGCGTCTGCTAAGAAATAAATAATAATAATAATAATAATAATAATAATAATAATAATAGGGTAACAAGCGCAGGTGTGTCTTGTTAAACTCATAGTAAAAGCAGGAATGGATCGACCTGCTATGCAATGCGGGTAATATCATGTTGATGTGTGTAAAAGGCAGCAGTGCCATGAATATTGAATCCCTTTACATCGTTTTTCCCTCCTATTCAGTAAATCATATAATTGCATGCGTTCCTGTTTTGATGGTGGAACGCATGGTGTAAATATACAGCTGTGTAGCATTAGCGTGTTTAATGTGTAGCCTTTGGGAGGGGATGGATGGCGTCTGTTTTAACCCCTGGTGTGTTTCTCTCTCTGTTCAGGCTTCGCTGTGGCCCAGTGTATAAACCAGCACAGTCCCCCCCGGATGCCGTCGTCCTCCTCCCTGTCCAGCGCCAGTGGGAGTGGGAGTGGGAGCACTGGGTGTTGCGACTCTGTCACAACCAGCACCATCTCCACCCCCTCAGCCACACAGAGCCCCTCCGGTAACACTGTTAACACCTAATACTGCCTCACACCTGCTCTGTGTTTTACTGCTATTAATCAGTACAGCCAGGTTCCAGCGCAGCCAGCGCAATTCATACTTCTGCATTATATATTGTATGTGCTGCAGTGTTTTCTTTTCCGTGCTAAAAGCCCCACGAATGAACAGGCGCTCAAATTCCTCTAGACCAACAGATGCTGTAAATATTGTATTGAGTTTTGTTCCAGTGCTGCTAGTCCGCAGTGCCAGTTTTGAATGGTGGTGTGGTGGCGTGACATTGAAAGTTTCAATGTCTTCAAACAGTAGAAATGTTTCTCGTTTAATTTATTGTTACTTTTAGCATTTCTAAAATTACAACTACAAAGTTTTTTTTTTTCCCCCAAACATCACATCACCTTCAGAAAGGTACAGTAAACCACAGCCAGTTTAAAGGGTTCCTTTGGAGTGAGATTTAACCATTGAAAGCTCCTCCTCATCACTGCTGTACCGATCTGTGGAAACCAGCACTCATTGATTAGAAGCATGGTTCTGCAGTGATGTTAGTAATTTCACCTCGGGGCTGCAGTGATGTTAGTAATTTCACCTCAGGGCTGCAGTGATGTTAGTAATTTCACCTCAGGGCTGCAGTGATGTTAGTAATTTCACCTCAGGGCTTTGTCTCTGCCTGGTTTTACCAGGCTCTCTCACAGCAGCCCTCTGATGATGAATGACAAATCAAAAGAAACAGACTGCTTTAGATCTAAAATCAGAATCTAGACTTCACCCGAAGTGCACTTTCCACCTTGTGCTTGACTGTATTCACAGTTCACAGTGGGGTGTGTTTTAGCAGCTTCCTCTGTGTGTGGGAGGGTGGTGTGTATTCAATTTAATTTTCAGTACTGTACTAGCAAAGGCAAACTCCTACGCTATACTTGTAAAGTCCTGAAAAGGTAGATGTGGTTTTGGAAAGACCCAAACTTTATTTAGATCTTCACAGGGTTGAAACCCAGGAGTAGCTTCATTTTCTATGTACAGTGTTTCTAGAAAGTAGCAGTGCTGTGGGGTTTCCTGGAGACGTGTCTCGCTGTGACTCCACTTTCCTGGAGCTGCTGTACAGTATGTGACTGGATTGCGTGGAGCCGTTTTCAATTGATTCCAGATTCATTTCAATTTTCTGGGTACAGATCTTTTGCATTGTAAGTCACCTCCCCTTTGGGACCTAACCAGCATCTCCACTTATAATTTCACCCGGGAGTATAGATCTCACTCTCAGAATATCCATGACAAAGCATTCTAAAAGTTTAAACCGCACCATTTAAATGCGTTTTCAGCTTTTCGTCTGTTTTATATTTAATTTGACTTCTGGTTATTATCCCTATGGGCATTCGATATGAAAGATTCCCCAACCGTCGGGCAGAGAGCACCTTCCCAGCTCCTCTGACGCTGTGGTGAAGGCGATGAGTTTATGAAACCGGTTCCTTTTACTATGGAATTCTGTGTTTACACAGTGTCTTATCTGTACTGTACATTACTGTACCATGGAATTCCCCCAAAGTGTTATTTGCGGTTTTGATTGTTCCATTTCTTGTAAATTAATTATCGGTGCCAGACAGATGCAAGAAAGTAAAAGTGAGACAATCAACCCACGCAAATATTCAGGAGCACCCCGAAAAGGTTGCGTGAGATTCATTTTCGTAGTTGGGATAGCAGAGTCTGCAAACAGATTGTTCGGCTGTAAGAGTCAGCCATTGAGATACAGATTGAAGCTTGGCAGTGAGCTGCCTGTTGATTTTGGCATTGGTAAGTGCACAGATACAAAGGCATAGCTTCTGCCTTGCCTCCATGCAGGCAGCATGTATGAAAGGATTCATAGAGCGATATCTGGAGAAGACGCTGGCTGGTGTTGTTGAGTAACTCTATTTATGAATAGTTTGCAAGTTTCCAAGTCAGTTTTGGCAGTGTTTCCTGGAATGTTCAATCGCGTTTGCTGAACTCTTCAAGTAATGGGATTTCGTTCTCCAGGTTGCTGCTTTGCCAGCCCCCTTTTTCGTGGAATTGACAAAACCTTTTTGGTTTGTTTATTGTTTCCTCTGGTTAGGGTCTGTCAGTCTCGAGTACAGAACAGGACCTTTGTTTGTTTTTTTTTTTTAATACAGTTTGAGCTCAGGGGTTAGCACTGTGCGTGCAGATACAGTTTCAAGACATTTCATTGTTGCTCAGAGTGCAGCGTTACCCTGCAGGTTGTCAGCTGTGTGTGGGCCAGACCCCTGCCGACTCTACCAGCTGAGAGAACAGGTTGTTCATTGATGCCAGGCTCTTCATGCACTATTTTCAAACATGAGATCTGGTATTACCCTCTCTTGGTCATTTCACCTGGAAGGTGACGTTCTCCCCACCCCTTCAACGGCTCATATCCTGCCATTAACCAGCCTACTGCTGCTGCTGTGAAACGACTCGTGAAGCGCAAGTGTAGCAGGTTTCCTGCGAGTAAGGCTTGGAAACCGAGAAAAGGCTTGGAAACCTTTCCTTAACGCAACGCAGTACCAGATCTCGTTTTTTAAAATGAAAGTACAAGCTTGCTGTGACGCATCTTCATTTGAAACCTACGTAGCTAATGGAAGTTCAAAACGCTTGGTTTAACGCAGATTATTAGGACTATATTAAGAGTAATGCTGTTGTGTTTGAATGTTTCATAGCTACTTTAGGTTCATGAGTGTGCATGGCGGTGGGCAGGCCATATCTGTCATCCTCTCCCTTGCCCGTGCAATGTGTCTGTCGGTCATTAACATCAAGCAGCAATAGCTGTCAATGTGTTTTAACATGCTTTTGTTTTGCTGACAGAGTGCATCCAGGCTGGGCTGTGTGGGTTTCTTAACTGCTGGTCAAGCCATCGCTTCAAAAATATACAAACAAGCACGCATTGGCACATAAGCACAATGGTCTCAGAACATCTCCGTTGATGGATTGTAAAATCCACGCGTTAGGATTGTATGTCATTCATAGAGTTATAAACAGCAGTGCTCTGAAGCCTGACAGTCTTGTTTTTTCAGATAAAAGTAACTCTGATGATGATTTGGAGTAAATGGCTGTGAGAGTCCATCCCATTGTGTTCATGTGGACTGGATCTCATGGGACTGTCCTAAAGGATAACCGTCAAATAAAAGTGTATCTCTTCCAGCAGTTAGGATCCCGCACCCTCCGTCCTGCAACGACCTTCTCCTTGCTGGGTCTCATCACTGCTTCCCACCACCCTCTCTGTGTTCCATTGTGTAGCCTGCCCTGTGATCTGTCCCTCTGTTCTCCTCTAGTCAGGTCTGGCAGGAAAGGAAGACGACGAGTGTTTAGTCTGTCTGATGCTGAGAGTCGCGGTGGACACTGGGTTTAGGTCTCCAAGCAAATCCCATCCAGGCACGTCCCTCTGTCACATTCACATAGGTATTACTGAGCCGGAGACGAGCAAAACGAATGAGATCATTATTATTATTTAATTATTTAACTCCAGTGACATAGGGTAGTGTACTACTGCTCATATTCGTTTTTTTTTGTTTGTTTCCCCCCCCCTATATATATATATATATATATATATATATATATATATATATATATATATATATATATATATATATATATATATATATAAATAATTCTTTTAATTCCACCATCACATAAAGTGTCTCTGCACTTGACTGATCCATCTGTTGATCTGAAGAGCCGCTGTGGATCTGCAGACCATCGGCAATGCAAAGGCAACACTCCCGCTCAATCCTGAGATCTAGCAGTAACAGAGGGGGATAGTTATACATTGGTACCTGCACAGCGAGTATGTAAAGCACTAAAAACACAACACAGCCTGCATGTGCCCTGAGCAAGGCTGGCTCGTGTTAGTGGATAGTATAGGGATTTGTTTTTTACAGTTATTGGAAGTAACGTGACAGCCTGGAGCGTGCTCTTGGGACAGTTGTTCTTGGAAGTGGATTCATAGTTTTGTTATTGTCATGTAATGCTTTACCAGCATCCACTCAGCTGCACATTTCAAAGAGGCCTAACTGCTTTGTGTTAAACAGTTTCTGGGTACACACAGCGTGCAGCCAGCTCTGTCCACGCAGTTCAGACATGGCATGCCTTGGTTACGGCACACTTCTGCATTTTAAAAGCTAACTGCTATGCTGAGAACTGAAACTAATGCAGCCCAATTAGTTTTATTGTTCAGTTCTTCAGAGCAGGAGCAATCAAAGGGTAGTTTTATGGTTCTTCCAAGAAACGGTTATTTTCAAATGGTTTATTGTTCTGCTTTAGTTCCTAAGAGTTTGTTTTCGGTTTTGTCAGCTGAATGATTAACGAGATGCAGTCATGTTGCCAGTTGCAGCATGACTGCTTACTTCCACATTCTCTGTACCGTACGGATCACAAAATTGCTGTTACTGTCTCTTCAAACCAGATCCTGTCAGGATAAAGGAACCTCAGTGTTGAGGTTATAGTGCTGGTCGTTAAGATTGAGATCAGAAGCTGAACATACCTATCAACCACGGCAGACATGCAATACTGTGTGTATTAGCTTCTTTAACATGCAGGACTGTGTGTAATAGCTTCTTTAACATGCAGGACTGGATGTCACCCCTATGGAATATAAAGACAGTCTTCTCTTGTCTAGTTTGGTGTCTTCAGTGCTCTCTCCTCTCATTCTACTTACTCACTTTCTTTATTGCTATTATTTCTTTTATGTATTTATTTTAAATTGATTCTTATTTTTATATATATATATATATTTTTTTTTTTACAGGTTTTGGCTTCCACCCTGCTATTCTCTCTCTTTGTTTGCTCGTTGTCCTCGTTTTCAGTTCCAGTTTTGTTTTATTTGAAGGCAGTCATGCATTCCAGTAGACTCATTGCTACGCTGGGGGTCAGAATCATGCGCTGGGGGTCAGATTCAGCTCATCTCGTGCCTTATTCTGTTCTTTTTTGCCTTGTTTAAGTTGTGTGAATGACTAAAGCAGGTTTACTATGTACCGGAGTCCTCTGCCCCAAGCTGATCGACGCCACTATGCTGGCCCCAGACTCTTTCTTATAGATCTCAGTGTACCCTAAAACAATGTAAATATGCCATGTGGTTTCTGTTTTCTATTCTCTGTTTGTCCCTTTAGAGGGACACTGTGGATTCTTGTTGTCGCTATTAGAGAATGTAATTCATTTAATTATGAGGATCTTCAGAAAAACAGCTTGCCGCTGTTTCTCTGTTTTGCTGTGATTGTTCAGTGTTACCATGACAACTTGACATTGGCAGTGACCCTCTATTGAATAGTCCCACAGACCAGGGAGATACCAGCTGAGCTGTGTTTTTATTGAATCCACCCCAAAGCGCGTAGATCTGAGCGCCCTTGGGAGGAATGATTGTCCTTCAGCATAGTGGCTGTGCCTCCAGCGTTCATGGAGAATGACACAAAGGGTTTTCCCAAGAACAATATCCCAATGCTAGTCTGTATCTCCCACTCCAGATGAGCCTGCCTTCCCCGACGCGGTCCAGTATGTGGATGAGACTGGCTCTGTGGTTCCTGCTCCCGGACGAGCCCTCGCCCCCAGCCTGACCCCCGCGCACCAGCCCACCATCTCTCTGCTCTCCGACGACACGGACTCCCTGAGTGTGGAGTCCCTGACCCTCCTCCCTCCCACCGACCCCCAGCACATCCACCGCATCGGCTCCGAGCCGGGGGGGAGCCCGGAGGAACCAGATGAGCCCGAGGCAGCCAGCGTCGAGCTGTGACCTCATCCAGAGCTGACCTGTTACATCACCCAGCGTCGAGCTGTGACCTCATCCAGAGCTGACCTGTTACATCACCCAGCGTCGAGCTGTGACCTCATCCACAGCTGACCTGTTCAATCACCCAGCGTCGAGCTGTGACCTCATCCAGAGCTGACTTGTGACCCCACCCACCGCTCAGTGATGCAGCAGCTCGATTGGACAGCCCCATTCCTGGTCTCTGCGTTGTGTAAATATGGAGAAGGGGGGACCGTCAGTGTTGTGGCTTTTCTGCTTCTGTCTTTATGTTTGCATGGTTGCTATCACACGAGAGACTGCTTTCAGAGACGTCCAGAGCGTGGGAAGCACTGCAGCCGTGGGAAGATAAAGCACATTGAGTTGTTCATTTTCAGTTGTGGGGAGATCTGTGTGGATGTGTGATGCTTGTAGGTATACCCCGAAGCCGCTGTTGTAAGTTGTCAGTCACGCCAAAAATTACAGTAGCCGCCAGCCGCCATCCGCAGTCAGATTTTTTTCTGACTGACAAATGAAGAAACCAGACAGCTGCAGGACCATTCTGAGTCTGTACTGGCAGGCCAGATCTGTGACGGTATGATTTCCATTTAGAAAGCATTATTCATAATGGGGTTTTTTTACTAATATAAACCCCCTTCTTTCACACGAATTTCCAAATTTAAAAGCACACTGATGGGCTGCAACTCACTGAAATACTTTTATCTATGGATAAATTAGAAAAACGTCTAGACGAATTAATCCTAATTTTACAAGTAGTGAATATAAAACAAGAGCTTTCTTTACAGCCACTTGTTAAGTAGTAAAAAATAAGAACTTCAGACACTGTGAGATTGGGTTGGGTTTTAAGCGAATGTCAATCCACAGCAGACACGACTTGGAAACGATGGGAAAGACTGGAACTAAATACATGACCCGCCCGTGCATTGCTATTGGACAGGCTAGAGATGGGCGGGCTGTCCCGTGCATTGCTATTGGACGTGCTAGAGATGGGCGGGCTGTCCCGTGCATTGCTATTGGACGTGCTAGAGATGGGCGGGCTGTCCTATTACAAAACGGGTCTTGTTTTGATAAAAGGTTACCACCCTGACCTCCGGAAACTCTGTTGTAGATCAGAGTCATTGAACATCCCTATATATCCAGTAGTTTTGTTGTTAATATCATTATTAGTAGTAGTAATTGTACAGTTGTAGAATTTTTTTTTTTTTAGTAGTATAGTTGAACTGATATTTTCAACATGATTTTATTGTTATACATTTAACTTCCTGCAATCTCAGTTTTGATCCTTTTTGTTTATTAACTTTTAAGTATTTTAAAGTGCAACATGATGATGATGATTATTATTATTATTATTATTATTATTATTAAAATCTGTGTTATGCGCAGGTCACCACTTACCTTGTATTAACTTTTATTTGTTTTTTCCTTTTAAAACAGTCCGGTGAACTTGACAGAAAATGCTTTATAAACACAGCTCATAATCTTCATGTATGTATGAGCTTGGTGATGCTGGGATGTGTCACATAGAATTCAGACGTGTTGTTGGCTTTGTTTTACAACGTATAGAGTAGCAGGACCTCGATAATATTTCTTTGCTTTATGTGTATGTAAAGACCACCACCTTCTCACAGATTTGTGCCACAGAATAATTTAGTGAACAAAGCGTTATTTATCATAAAAACAGACCAACAAAAATAGCTTCAAATGTTCAGGTTGTGTGAATGCGGGACCTGTTTTTATGTCATTTTTGAAAGCCAGCAACAGTGCACTTTTTTCATTTTAATGCTGGATATGTAGACTGCATAAGGTTTATTTTTGCTTATTAATAAACCTATTTTTGCGTAATCGGAAAGGAGATGTCTTGCTGCTGCTTGATGCACCACCCGCGAGCCACCCTGCCATTGTCTTTCTTCAGGATGTCTTTGTAGTCGTTCAGTTTGCAATCCTATAATAATCGATGCTGCTGCACCTCATGAACTTTTCGTCATCCGCGAGGAGTAACCTGTTTCGAGGCGTGACGTATTTGAGGTGTGTGTTTGATGTGTGTCAAGGGTGTTAACTTTGCTTCTGATTGGTCAGTTACATTCCAGTCGCGCGACGAAAAAAAAAAAAAATAAACAGGTTCTGTTTATCAGTCAGTCACAATTTGAAATTCAGCTGACTTCAGGGTATACTTGTAGGCTGGTATGAATGCTTGTAGGGATGTGCATGTGTCTGTTTTTGCTAGGCATTGAGCCTCCTTTGTCTCAAAAATGTAATTAAAAATAAATTATGAATGTAACAAAATATCAATTAAAAGTGATTCTGGTGAAATGCTTTACAACACTGTCGAGTTTCAGGTGAAGTATATTTGAGAGATGTTGGTGAAAGCTGCTGTTCAAGGCGGGGTGGTGGGGGGTGTGATACCCCTGATCAGGTAAAGCTTATTATTAATATATGTATATATATACTGTTGTGGGTTTTCAACTCGTCTGTCCCATTTGCAAATACTGTTTTCACAGTATTGCCTCCTGTTAATAAAAAATAAAAAAAACATTCATTTCTCATAATTTTTTATTTTGTTTTATGGTAATCTGATTCTTTTTTAAATTGGAACTGTGTGTTTTTTTTTTTTTTTTCTCAGAACAAGGCCCTACCTAAGAGCAACTTTGAGTATTACAACAGTGACAAAACAGTAAGCAACAGAAGGAAATGCAAAGCTGCTCATTGTATGCAAATTGATTGTAGTCTTCCCAAGAACAACAGCAAATCAGACAGAGTCACACTTCATGGAAGGCATTTGATTACTGCACATCTTTTGATCATGTTAGAATTGTGTTAAATGGAAACTAGCTGTGGTAATATATATATAATATATATATATATATATAATTTCAAAAGGAAATTAACAAATAACATAGTGAATAATACTGCATGGGAAACCATCTACAGCCCTTGTGTGGTTTGTGTTTGCCGTCGTCACCCCCCTAACTAGAACAGATTTTCTGTTAAAGTCTGTGTGTAATAGTCAGAGCTAAAACGTTGAGCAGGTTGCTGCTGCTGTTGTTTTTTTTTTCTTCGCTGTATAAATGTGTCAGGCTTTCCCATCCATAAATAAATCTGTTTGGAATGCATTTAGTTAAAGTGATAGCCTGTTTACATTTGTGTGAGATACTGGGCCCTAGTCGTGCAGTTCATTGAAGCTGCTTTTTGATTGGATAACAGTGAAGCCTTTCTCTGCAGTGTTTGAAGGTGTTTACAGCATGGGTATGTTTGGGGAGTACCGGATGTCTAGATCAGGGTGTTATTGTGGCAGCTGGTTTTCATATTTCTGAAGCATGAAGTGGATAGAGCTCCCCTTTCCAATATACCCTGCTTTTCAATTGGTTGGTCTATTTTAAGGAGCTGTGTTGCCATTGCTGCTATTAATAAGATGACAAAACACCAATTACTGCAGGTTCTGGAAGCAGTTAGCACTGTGCTTTTGGAAAACAATAATTATAGGTTTGCGCCTACAGATTATTTTTTTTTATTAGCAAATGTCCCCGAGGAGAAATCGGCTTCTGGGGGAGGGCTTCTGAAGCACAGAAATAGCTGCATGATTCAGCCTGGCTGCAGCTGCTCCCAATTAACACCCAGCCTGATGTGCAGAGTTTCTATCAGTACACTTGCAATGGGCCTCTTTGTGGGTATAGTGCATATACTATACCCATAAAGCAATATGATTAGTTTTCAGTCGCTTATAGACCACCATGCTCACATGTTGTGTACAGTACATTATCCTGTGAGTGTCCAGGACAGAGACAGCACAGGCCTAATGCAGGCAATCTAAGATCAGAGAGTGCACAGAGGTGAAGCACAGCTGGAAAGGGATCCTGTCTCTGTGCAGAGGTGAAGCACAGCTGGAAAGGGATCCTGTCTCTGTGCAGAGGTGAAGCACAGCTGGAAAGGGATCCTGTCTCTGTGCAGAGGTGAAGCACAGCTGGAAAGGGATCCTGTCTCTGTGCAGAGGTGAAGCACAGCTGGAAAGGGATCCTGTCTCGGTGCAGAGGTGAAGCACAACTCTTCATCACAGCATTAACCCATTGAGTGCCATTGTCCTAATTTGAGGACAGCCTACTTTGCAATTTTCTGGAGCATTTTTAACTGTATCTACCTGTTATTTAAATGATCTATTCAACTATATTGTTATGATAACTTAATTCTAATTGTGTTAACCACAAGAGTCTAAATGTAATGAATCAAATTACATAAATACAACTTGTGCTTTCATTTTTTTGTTTTTCAAAGAAAACTTAATTTGTTGCTTTTTTTTATCCTAAGAGCTCACTCCGAGTGTGTCTGTAGCGGGGTTGCATAGTGCAGCGCTATCCTAAGAGCTGAAGATAATGTTCGGATTCAAATGCACATAAAGGACACTCTTACTTAAACAGGTACCTGGTGCGTCACTTCACTGGGACCGAGGAGGAATTGGAGTCAGCCCTGTCGCTCGGAGCAGCCCAGCAATGTGATACAGAGTCCTTTGTGATAGGGGGGAGCTAGCTAGTTGGAACTAAGAAATAAAAGACTTTATAAGGATTGTTGGTATGTTCTGTTTTTTGTTTCTGTTTTTAGAATTCACATGCAGTATTACATTGTGCTTGGCCGTGGAATATCGTCGCCCTTTTCTTTGCAATAAGTACCTGGGGTGAAACAATCAGGAACTATTATACTTGAGCAGCGCCTAACAACAACAAACACGAGTCGCACCGCCCACTCGCTTTCGTTAGGAGAAAAACAACGGCTTGTTTCTTCTGTGAAGCAGCACCCCCCCCCCCCCCCCCCCTGCCTGGGCTGTAAAGAGCAAGCCTGTATACCAGGAGAGGAGAGGTTCTCTGTGTCTCGCTCTCGCTCTCTCTCTCGATATGTCTTTGTCTGTCTCTCTCTCTGTCTCTTGCTCTGTCTGTCTTTCTGTGTCTCTCTCTCTCTCTCTCTCTCTCTCTCTCTCTCTCTCTCTCTCTCTCTCTCTCTCTCTCTCTCTCTCTCTCTCTCTCTCTCTCTCTCTCTCTCTCTCTCTCTCTCTCTCTCCTCGCTGTGGTTTCATCATTGTAACAGAAACTGTGACCAGAGTTGCGTGGTTTAGACACTGTCTGTTAATGTTCAAGTGCACTCTTTCTGAAAGAACAAGAGACCTGAGCAGTTTCTCAGCGTGGCCTGCTTCCCTTCCCTTTGAGTTTTTTGTGACACACACAGACCCCTTGTGGTGTAGTACCTCCGGCTCTAGTGGAATCGGCATCACCACACAGATACTGTTCCTCCCCAGAGCCGTCACTGAGACTGGCTCTTTCGGTAAAGCCTGTCTTCAGGTGGGCAGTGTGTGAAGTGACTCAATAAATCGTCTCTTCTCAGAAATAAACAGGACCACGTGTTAACCCCTCCCCCCCTTTCCTCTTTGTTTCACTACTGTTCTGATAGCGATACCCTCCTTCCACCATGACCACTAGTCTTGTTGTCATGGAAACTCTTCAGCGTGGTCGGTAAAAATGTATTTGAGGACGACTTACTGGAAGAAATGCGAAAGCAGTCTATAGTGGGACCATTGTGATTTACAATGTGTGAGTAAGAGGCAGTCTGTCGTTGATAAATAAATCCTAACCCTAACCCTCCCCTTCAGTGTTAACTCAGCATTATCATTCTGATTGATCATTTTCCCCAATAGGAAAGAGAACCGGGTCCTACACAGGGGTACAGTAAATAATTCAACTCATATTAATAATGATTATATAAATAACTAATAAAGGCTAAATTATTGGTGCTGAAGAGCCGATTCCTGTATGTGACAAGAGGGACATGGAAAGGTGTGAATATTGAGACCTTCGCAGAAAGACGCTTCCCTCTCCTCTCTCTCTCTCTCAAATTCAAATTCAAATTCATAAATGCTTTATTGGCATGACGAGAGCGCTCAGGTATTGACAAAGCTTTAATAATACAAAACAAATAAAATCTGTCTCTCTCCCTCCCCCTCTCTCCCTCTCTCTATCTCTCCCCCTCCCCCTCTCTCCTTCTCCCCCCTCTCTCTCTCTCTCTCCCCCTCTGTTTCTCTCCCTCTCCCCCTCTCTCTATCTCTCCCCCTCCCCCTCTCTCCCTCTCTCTATCTCTCCCCCTCCCCCTCTCTCTCTCTGTCTCTCTCTGTGTCTCTCTCTCCCCCTCCCCCTCTCTCTATCTCTCCCTCTCCCTCTCTCTATCTCTCCCCCTCCCCCCTCTCTCTGTCTCTCTCTCCCTCCCCCTCTGTCTCTCTCTCTCTCCCCCTCTCTCTATCTCTCCCCCTCCCCCTCTCTCTCTGTCTCTCTCTCCCCCTCTGTCTCTCTCTCTCTCTCCCCCTCTGTTTCTCTCCCTTTCTCCCTCCCCCTCTCTCTCTCCCCCCCTCCCCCTCTCTCCCTCCCCCTCTCTCTGTCTCTCTCCCCCTCCCCCTCTCTCCCTCTCTCTATCTCTCCCTCTCCCCCTCTCTCTCTCTGTCTCTCTCTCTCTCCCCCTCCCTCCCTCCCCCCTCTCTCTCTGTCTCTCTCTGTGTCTGTCTCTCTCCCCCCCTCCCGCTCTCTCACACACACACACCTGAAGAATGATCTATATACCTGTTTCCACACTGTATACCAGACGCGAGGTTCTGCGAGGCCGGGCTGCTGACATTGGGTTTAACTGAGCCTGGAGTCTGCAGGGCTGCAGGGCTGCAGGGTCCTCTTCGGGGAAAGCAGCGTTGCTTTTCCTGGAAGAGAAGGCAATGAGGCTGAAACCTCTTTCTTGTGGCTTTTCTTATCGCTGGTATTAGAGAGGGTGACGTCAGGCAGATAAGCATCTCTCTCTCTGAAGTGGTACATGACTGCAGAAAACATTAGCCTTACAGCTCAGTTTCACCCGTGTTCATTTGTACAGCGATAGCGAGCGTTCAGCGACTAGCGCTTTCAGACGTCGCTGAACACTTTGTGTTCTCTGTTGTGTTGCAAGGCATCTGTAGATGGTTGCCTTCCTTACTGATTCCTGTTGAGTCGGATACATGGAGAACTTCCCCGTTCTTTTCATAGTCGTCGTGGGTGTTTAAAAAGAAGTGTATTTTTAGGACAGCTTGTTACAAGAACAGCTCGATTTCTAGTTGTGCTCAGAACACTAGCAATGGGTACGTCAGCTCAGGTGCTATCTGCTGATGAATCTTTCTTGAGAACTGAGAAGATGTAGGCCAGGGCTGCAGCTCTCTGCTCTCCCCATTGCTCGTTGTGCTGAGCCTAACGTGAGCAGAGCGTGGCGGGTCTGCCTCGCAAAAGAGCTGCTTCACACACTGAAACCCGACCATGTATTAAGCTGCTATCATTGAGGCGTTTTCATTCCTTAACTTTGATAGGAAAAACACAGGTACCACCCCTTAGGTTAGGAATATTTCCAAAAACCTGGCAGGCATATCAACCAATCTGATAACTGGTGTGCAGCACACTGAGAAGAAATAGACAGACAGACAGACAGACAGACCAAGCTTGTTAATACTGTAGATACTTTCTGAAGACTCTTGTGGTTCTTTGTGAATGCAGGAGGAGACACCGCAGCAGTAGCATGCTTCCCGAAACCTGAAATGGTGTTTTGAATGAAGCAGGGTCAGTTTCATTCTGACCGAGTTCCTGAGAAACCAATCAGAAACCCTCCCGAGAGAGAGAGAGAGAGAGAGAGATGGGGGGCTCCGGAATGGAGCATCCAATAAAGGTGCTCCGCGTGGAGTGCAGGATGCGCCCTATAGCCTGGAGATCACAGGTTCAAATCCAGGCTATGTCACTGCCGACCGTGACCGGGGGTTCCTAGGGGACAACTGGCTGAGCACCGCCCGGGTAGGGAGGGATTAGGTCGGCAGGGCAATCCACAGTTCACCGCGCACCAGCGACCCCTGTGGCTGATAGGGCGCCTGCGGGTCTGCAGTGGAGCCATTCAGATCTGTGTTGTCCTCCGGCACTATAGGTCTGGTGGCCTCGCTGTGGATCCACAGTGCGAAAAATGACAGATTGGCAGGAGCACGTTTCAGAGGACGCGGGTTTCAGCCTCCATTTCCCGAGTCACCGGGGGGTTGCAGCGGTGAACCGGGATAAAGAGAGAGCCAGGTTTTTGTTTTTACAGGCTTTGGGTGACCGGGTGCTTCACCAGCTGCACTGTGTCTGTAGAGGCTGTCTGAAAGGTTGACTAATTGCAGAAGCTCTTGGCAGGCATTGCTGGCTGCTAATCAAATAAGTGAGATCATGGTTCTGTGGAAATCTGCGTGCTCTACCAACAGATACAACATTGATAAATACATTTGAAAAATGTATAAATACATATAGCTGCATTGAGAGCCTGTAAGAGTGGGGAAATGGATGACTCACATGATGTACAGAATTATTAATGACTGGGTGATAATGAATCAATATGAATATGAATGGATCACTCGGTGAATGGGCCTGATGTGGTTTTTGGTTTCCCAAGGTCATTGATTTTTTTTTACAAGCTCTTACACTCATCACTCGAGTAAATGACTCTGCATACCATCCAATGATTCCCGCTGTCCCACAGCTCAGCTCCAGCTCTGGGTAAGCCCTGATAGTGGCAGCGATATCTGCTTCACCAGACCTCCTGCCCCGGGCTAATCGAGTTGGCACTGCAGCAACAGGGTGTAGAAATAATTGTTTTTCACAGAGCTATTGAATTCTGTGCAACAGCAATCTGTACCTTTCACACCTAGTTTGGTGCATTTCTCTGGGATTGTCGTGGGAAACACCCTCTTGCTGAGTCAGTTTGGTGTTATATTATTACAAATTATTAAGGTTTCAGAAAGTTTGGCCCATCATTGGACCTAGTATGAATTGTAGGATCTGTTTCACAGCCCTTTTGGTTACATGGGACACATTTAATAGTGTGGAAGAGAACTGGGGCCAAAAAAAACACTGTATCTTAATACAGTGTCTGGCCTGGATCACGTGACTGTACTTACGAGAAGTCATCTTATTTTTTTTCTTGCATGAAATTGGTTTCCTCTAGAATGCCCGTAAAACATACCTCACCACAGCCCCCTAGTGGTAGATTCAGACACAAACACAACACTGTGGGTTCCCAGTGTGTGTCTTAACTGGTTTAGCAACTAAATAGGTCAATACATTGTATTTGCAAAGTGTAAGTACAGATGATCCTATCTGTCTATATATATCTATAATCATAGAAACTGTTGACTCACTTAAAGAAATATGATGGGCTAAACTTGCTGGGGCCGAAGGCCATTGTGGTGTGTTTGTAGGCATGTGGGTGGCGCTGGCACAGGTTGACCTTTCAGTCTGTCTGGCTCCAGAGCCACTGCCTGTGGGTGAGCAGCAGGCTCTGCTTTCCTGTCACTTCTCTCTTTTCAACCCACTTCCAGAACAGGGCTAACGGTCTCAGCACAGCTGCATGTGTCTGTGCAACTGCAGCTTTCACAGCTGGATGTGTCTGTGCAATTGCAGCTGTGCAACTCAAACCCAAACCCCAGGCAGTGTTGGATGCACTGAAGTCATTTAATATACAGATTATATATAGAGCGAGAGAGAATTCAAAGACAGCAAACTATACCCAAGGAGAATCAGGATCCATCAATCGTCATAAATACATGAAGAAGAAAAGTCATTGAACTGAAACCTCCCTACAGTGTTATAATAATTAGCTAAAAAGTTTCTGCCTTCTTCAGATAGTATGGTAGAAATGGCTGAGTTGAGCGAAACGTTGTAGCTAATTATTAAAATAGTGACTTTTCAGTTTATAAATTACTTTTCTCCTTCGTTATATATAGAGCAGTAGTGCCAAAATGGCAATCAATTTATGTTTGTGGAGAAACATACATAATGCATTGAAGGCTGTGTGGTCCAGTGGTTAAAGAAAAGGGCTTGTAACCAGGAGGACCCCGGTTCAAATCCTGGCTCACTCACTGACTCCCTGTGTGTGACCCTGAGTTCACACACCCTAGTCTCTGTAAGTCGCCTTGGATAAAGGCGTCTGCTAAATAAATAAATAATAATCTCAATGAACGGCAGCCATTTAAGTATGAGTGAGAGCTGTGGAGTGCGACTGTGATGGGCTGAAGACAGTCAAACTGAACTTGGGAATGCCTTGCTTTTCTCTTGTAATGATTCTTATTAAGCACAGTAACGTGCATCGATAAAAACAACACGAGAAATTATGTTTTAAAATTGTCATACCAAAATTTATTTTCACAAGAAAACAATAATGTATGAGTCTGCACAGCAGAGAGATAGCAGCAGGATAGCCCTGGATAGTGTAAACATTCACTGGGTGTGTAAACTTTCAGTGTCAAGTGTTCAAGTCTCATTACAGAATACTTTACTTTGCTACAAAAATAACTCCACTCAGACTCGCGGATCCGGACAGCAGAACCTGGGTTCGAGAGCCTGTCCCGCGCCGCCACAGGGCAGCGATGTAATGCTTCGTGTCCCGTCATCATATCCGAAATGGGAAGGAGCTCAGGAAGTCCTTGAGCACAGCGTTCACGGGGATACTGTCCACGTTCTCCCTGCCAAAAGTCTGGATAATCCTTTTCCGGCAGAGATCCTGCAAAGGCTGCAGCTTCTCTTTCCGCAGAGGCTTCCCCAGGCTCTTCTTGGGGCAGCTCGTGTAATACTCCAGCAGCTTGAACAGACAGTCGAAGGACTCCTTGCTGCCCACCAGGCTGAAGCGTGAGCTCTTGAAGTTGATCCTCACGCTGGTGGCTCCCGATTGCATCTTCAAGCTCAGGGTGAAGAAGTGGTTCTTCTGGCTGCTGTCCCTGATGAGGAAGGTGCCCAGGGGCTCTGCTTTGAGTTTGGCGTGCGCCTCCTCCACTGACAGGGGCCCCCAGTAGAAGCCGGATCTCTCCAGCAGCGCTGTGGTCTCAGTGATGGTTCTGAAGTCCTGGTAGCTCTGGAAGATGGGGAAGCGGTTCTGGTCCGGGAGGGCTTCTCTGTGCCGCCGGGGTGCCTCGTGGTTCTGGGGGTCCGGGATGGCTTCTCTGTGCCGCTGGGGTGCCTCGTGGTTCTGGGGTTGGTCTCTGGCTCTGCTGTCAGCTGCTGCATTATCTGCCACGTTACTGTGCGCTACCATCCTACAGCGTAGACCAGCCTGTGTGGTCTTCCATAGCGCCAGTCACCAGGGTAATGCAGGTGAGGGGAGCTGTCCTGAAACAGACAGAACAGGAGGTGTTATTAATAAAGTGCCTAAGCAGAGAGAGTACAGCTCGGACACACACAGGCACGCTAGTGATTCACTTCTTATTGCACAGCTCCAAACCCTTAGCAAAGAGAGCAGAGTACAGCTCAGACACACACAGGCACGCTAGTGATTCACTTCTTATTGCACAGCTCCAAACCATTAGCAAAGAGAGCAGAGTACAGCTCAGATACACACAGGCATGCTAGTGATTCACTTCTTATTGCACAGCTCCAAACCCTTAGTAAAGTCACCCTGGTGTTTTTGCAGGTTTTCCCCATTGCATATTATATGCATTTACCATAGCTTATCCTGGTTTGCCATGTTTACTAATATGCTTTACCATACTTTGCATTTCTTTACAATGCCTGCCTATCCTTTACCATGCTTTCGCTGTGTTTTATTACACTTTGCTGTGCTTTTACTACTGTACACATTTCTAAAGGCAGACCCAGTAAAGTTATACTGCAGTTCGGGTTCGCTCTGAATAACGCGACCGTGGCTGCGTCTCTAGTACCGCACTCGACTCGAAACACTACCTTTCATTACAGCTCGCTGGCTTTGCGGTTTTCTAACCTTGCAGCGGCATCCCCTGTCGGACTCCTTTGTTACTCCTCGTATACGTTCCCATCCTAGCCTAATTGCACTGCATTGACTTTCCTCTCAACAGCCGCGCGTCTTAATGTTGTTCAATACGTCGCTCGTGATTGAGTTGACCTTACCATGGATCACGGCTTAAGGCTCTATCCCTCGACATTAATACCCCATTACTGACATTTCCTATAGAAACCAATAGGTTTCTGAGAAACGAATTCCCCGCAGTAACGCATCGGTCAGTGGAATGAACGGGGCGGCTCTGTGCTGTGTGCGTGTCTAACTGCTGTGCTGGTAAAACCTGACTTACCCAAGCATGAACAACGAGCAGGCATCTGCTCCATGGAACTCCTTTTAAAAGCAGCACGTGATACATCTAATTAACTGATTATATATATATAGTAGAACCCCAAACTTACGAACCGACCGCTCTACCGAACACTCCACTTTCACTCCACTTTCCCCCAAGCCAAAGGAGTCCAGCTGCACGAATACACTGTGTTTTTAAAACGCACAAGGCGTTAACCCAGGTTTTCATGGACGTTTTAAATCTGTGTTTTTGAGTTACGATTTCAATGGGAACTTCAACGTAGCCTTTTTTTCATTTATAGTACAGTTTTAAAGACTTTAGAACCATACCAGGGGGTTCATTGCTGTGCTGTAGCCTTGAATAATTATTCTTCAGATTGTGAGCGCATTTAATAAAACCAGTGAAAATTCAGCTTTCAGAGTTACGGACATTTCAGATTTATGAACCTCAATTCTCAAGGGGTTCACAACTCTGAAGTTCTACTGTGTGTGTGTGTGTGTGTGTGTGTGTGTGTGTGTGTACACACACACACACACACACACACACACACACACACATACTGTAACGATCTCGTTTCCAACAGGCGGAGGTGGGACGTTAAGCCAGGATCTCCCGCACTGAAGCACAGCTGACACCGCTGTACAAAACAGCTGGCTGCCTTGCAGGCTTATGCGCTACAATGTTTCAGTCGACCCAGCCATTTGCTATCTGAAGAAGGCAGAAGTCGAAACATTGTAGTCAGGTTTCAGTTCAATTACACGTGTTCTTCAGTATTTCTAATGATCGATGAGCATCCTGTTGGAACCAGAGTCTCTTTTGATATGTAGCTGTTTGCTGTTTTTGAATGACCTCGATTTCCTATTATGAATTATTTATTTTCTAATTTAAATACAAGTGTTTATAATAGGCAAATATTACTAAAAAAAAAAGTAAATATATTTTAATAAATCTTACCTTCTGCACTTATGAGGTGATGTGCTTGAAGAGGCGCCTTTAACGACGTGTTTAAATACAGAACAAATCAGGTGTGCATATTCCACACTTGTTAATAATATTATTGTCGACAGCAGTATCCGCACAGTCCAGAAAGGGAACAAACCATCGTACTCCAAAGCGCACTGTAAGCGGGATGCGCGGCTGATACGAGCCCGACTGCCTGACAGTTATCTGTGATGTGGAGCAGACAACCTCTCCTTCTCGCTCATTGCAATCAATGATTTGGTACTGAAGTTTACAGCCTTAAAAAACAGTCTACAGAGTACTTCAGGTAAGCGCCTCCCCTCCCCTCCCCTCCCATCCCCTCCCACCCTCAGTACGAAAGCCGAATTCCAGGAAATCATACGCTTCTTGTACAGCATGTTCTGATAAACTTCGTGTTTTTTTTTCGCTTTCGATTTAAACCCGCTTCTTAGAAATCGCCAGGCCCATGTGTCTGTTTGTGTGTGTGTGTGTGTGGGCAGGTTTATAGTACTTGCTGGGTCAAAAAAAAAAAAGAAGTCTCCACAAGGAAGGAAAGTCTGACAAAACCTACCTTATGAGGACACAGACCAAGTCCTTGTAGTGTTTAAACAGATATTAAACAGTCATTATTATTATTTTTTTTAAAAACACACTAAAAGTGCCCAAATATTTTGTGTATTGTTGACTTTCACTGGAGTTAGGAATAGTAATTAAAAATATAGTGAGAGTCAATGCAAAGGGCTCAGAAACACTATAAATAAACGTGTGTGTGTGTGTGTGTGTGTGTGTGTGTGTGTGTGTGTGTGCGCAGAAGGGTCATGTATGTTTCATGACATGCAGGTCGCTCGTTTTCGCTTCCGCTGAATTGTCTGGGATGGGAAAACAATTAATGAACTAGGAGTTGATAAAAGGAATTATTAATGTCCACGTTTTAAATTGAAAGGAGAAGCGAGCAATGAAGACGGCGTTTCTGTAATGAAACTCTAACCGGGTTTCTGGAGAAGTCAAAGCTGCATATCTTTCCAATGAAAGATAATAATAATAATAATAATAATAATAATAATAATAATAATAATAATAATAATAAACCAACCGTGATGTTAATGCAATTATTTAATCCGGTCATTAGTACAGCCTTTAGTAATACAGTAAACTTGCCATAACGGTCGCTAAAAAAAACAAAAGGGCTAAAACGATCTTCAAATGACTGCATCTATGACATAATGATCATCCTTTATGCGACTCAAAATTGTCTTTATTACAGGATTGATTGTACATGGCTTCAGGCGGTAAATGAAGAAAAACAAATATTCTCTTCTGAGTTGCTAATTAAACGTAATCGTGTGAAAGCGCGTTCTGGTACAATAAACCCGGGGGGGGGGAGGCAGTGAGGATGAGTAGGTGTGTTTCTCTCCTAGGTGTCTGGAGCTACAGCAAACATTAAGAATCTCAGATCTGTGCGGACTTTCGAGTAACGGTCTCCTAGCTTCAGTTGAATCTCGAATGGGTTTACACTCTGCATCACACGAATTGAAACAATCTGTTCAATGACTTGATGAGTTCTAATTAAACGAAAACAAAACAAAAAAAACAAGAGAAATGTAATTGTAGCTCCTCATTTTTTTTATGTAATAGGGAAGGAAAATGCCATGAATATTTCTCTGAGCGTGGTGGCGGTCTTACATCCGAATCTCACGTTTTCTACCTGCTGTTTAAAACACTATTCAACGAGATAGGTGTGTGAGGTCCTCGGAGTGCCACTGTCTACACACACACACACACACACACACACACACACACACACACACACACACACACACACACACACACACACACACACACACACACACACACACACACACACACACACACACACACACACACACACACACACACACACACACACACACACACAGAGAGAGAGAGAGAGAGAGTGCGTTATAGCATTTATTTGCTTCCGGAGGTTTCATTTACCATCAAAGTCGACAGCGTTTCCTCAAACAGGTTTCTCATCCTCCTTGAACGAGTGAAACTGCCTTTGTGTGTGTGTGTGTGTGTGTGTGTGTGTGTTTGGTTTTGTTTTGTGTTTTTTTTCACTGAAGATTTCGGGGAAGCAGCACTTCATAACATCACAGATGAAAGAGTGGTACTGGTGACTGGAGGCCGGGACTGAGGATATGCACCCCCTACTCCAGTGTATTTACCACTACCTTAGCGATTACAGTAAAACCGGACTGTACAGTCATCCTGATCTGAGCTCTCCCCTCTCTTCACACGTGAAACCGCATTCTTCATCTCAGAAAGAGGTTTGCCTTCTCAATACAGCAGTCCGTGCCAGACCTCAGGTGCTAAACTTGGCCCTTCGGTTCTCTTTTTCAGTACATCTTTACAGCAGTGTTCTGAAGTTCTGTAACACTGTGCAGTTTAATAAGACAGCTTCTAAAGTTCTTAATTTAAGTACTGCATGTTTCAAAACCTTATCCGAGTAACTCAGCCTCTGCGGGTTTTATTTATACCCTGAACACTGTATATAAAATCACTTTCGAGTCGTTTTCCAAGGACCAGAATCTTTCACAGCATCTTTCTTTCTTTTTCTTTTATCAATTGATTGAAACGTACAGAGTGAAGGAGGAGGCAGGCTGCACTGTGTCTGTCTCAAGAGCGTTTCTTTGGAAACTAGTGCAGTGACTCCTATAGAATATTGCCAGTGACATCACAAAAACACAATTCTGAAAGCACCCTGTAGAATACTACCAGTGACATCACAAAAACACAATTCTGAAAGCACCCTGTACAATACTACCAGTGACATCACAAAAACACAATTCTGAAAGCACCCTGTACAATACTACCAGTGACATCACAAAAACACAATTCTGAAAGCACCCTGTACAATACTACCAGTGACATCACAAAAACACAATTCTGAAAGCACCCTGTAGAATACTACCAGTGACATCACAAAAACACAATTCTGAAAGCACCCTGTAGAATACTACCAGTGACATCACAAAAACACAATTCTGAAGGCCCCCCCCCCTTTTAAATTCAGAACACAAGAAGATTTACAAACAAGAAGCAGCCATTGGGCTCATTTCCACTTGTCCGGTTCCTAGCACTCATCGTTATTTTAAAGAACTCGCTCTGAAAGTGTGGCCCAGCCTGACTCTACAGTGCGCTACCATTCAGATCTAAACAGAGCCTCAGGGTGAGAATTGCAGAAGTGCACTCGTTTGAAACTGGCAGCGTGTGTATTATCAGAGCCATGCAAAACTGGCAGCGTGTGGATTATCAGAACCATGTGAAACTGGCAGCATATGGATTATCAGAACCATGTGAAACTGGCAGCGTATGGATTATCAGAACCATGTGAAACTGGCAGCGTATGGATTATCAGAACCATGTGAAACTGGCAGCGTGTGGATTCTCAGAACCATGTGAAACTGGCAGCGTATGGATTATCAGAACCATGCGCTTTGTTTATCAGTAAACGCCAAAGAGAAAGGAGTTTTGCACTGAACTGCTGTTTCTTGTAAAAGAGTCATGTGTTTTCCTCAGCAAAGCATGCAGACCCCCTCTGTGGGGCACGTGGTGTGTGTTCTGAGACCCCCTCTGGAGGACACGTGGTGTGTGTTCTGAGACCCCCTCTGTGGGGCACGTGGTGTGTGTTCTGAGACCCCCTCTGGAGGACACGTGGTGTGTGTTCTGAGACCCCCTCTGTGGGGCACGTGGTGTGTGTTCTGAGACCCCCTCTGGAGGACACGTGGTGTGTGTTCTGAGACCCTCTCTGTGGGGCACGTGGTGTGTGTTCTGAGACCCCCTCTGTGGGGCACGTGGTGTGTGTTCTGAGACCCCCTCTGTGGGGCACGTGGTGTGTGTTCTGAGACCCCCTCTGTGGGGCACGTGGTGTGTGTTCTGAGACCCCCTCTGTGGGGCACGTGGTGTGTGTTCTGAGACCCCCTCTGTGGGGCACGTGGTGTGTGTTCTGAGACCCCCTCTGGAGGGTACGTGGTGTTCTGAGACCCCCTCTGTGGGGCACGTGGTGTTCTGAGACCCTCTCTGTGGGGCACGTGGTGTGTGTTCTAATAGAACTCATTCCAGGAAAAGGCCAGTGGTGGGGAAGCTGCTGTTTATTTACACACTCACTCACAATTCCCAGAACACCACAAACAAGGAAAAAAAACATTCTTAATGGTGATTTCATCTTGGAGTTCAGGATCGATCACCATGCATGTACAATTGGAGTTCTTTTGTTCTTCTGTAAAATGCAGTGGAATGCTGCTTTCGAGTTCCTGACTCCTGGGTTCTTGTCACTAGGGCGTGATCACCGTGACAGATTCAAATGCTATAGTTAGTCAGTGATATCTTTTTTATTGACAGATGTCGAACCCTAATCCTAACCATAGCTCTCCATTAACACACTGGCTCTAGAGACTGTGCTCTGTGTATAGCTCTCCATTAACACGCTGGCTCTAGAGACTGTGCTCTGCGTATAGCTCTCCATTAACACGCTGGCTCTAGAGACTGTGCTCTGTGTATAGCTCTCCATTAACACGCTGGCTCTAGAGACTGTGCTCTGCGTATAGCTCTCCATTAACACGCTGGCTCTAGAGACTGTGCTCTGCGTATAGCTCTCCATTAACACGCTGGCTCTAGAGACTGTGCTCTGTGTATAGCTCTCCATTAACACGCTGGCTCTAGAGACTGTGTTCTGCGTATAGCTCTCCATTAACACGCTGGCTCTAGAGACTGTGCTCTGCGTATAGCTCTCCATTAACACGCTGGCTCTAGAGACTGTGCTCTGCGTATAGCTCTCCATTAACACGCTGGCTCTAGACTGTGCTCTGTGTATAGCTCTCCATTAACACGCTGGCTCTAGAGACTGTGCTCTGCGTATAGCTCTCCATTAACACGCTGGCTCTAGAGACTGTGCTCTGTGTATAGCTCTCCATTAACACGCTGGCTCTAGAGACTGTGCTCTGCGTATAGCTCTCCATTAACACGCTGGCTCTAGAGACTGTGCTCTGTGTATAGCTCTCCATTAACACGCTGGCTCTAGAGACTGTGCTCTGCGTATAGCTCTCCATTAACACGCTGGCTCTAGAGACTGTGCTCTGCGTATAGCTCTCCATTAACACGCTGGCTCTAGACTGTGCTCTGCGTATAGCTCTCCATTAACACGCTGGCTCTAGAGACTGTGCTCTGTGTATAGCTCTCCATTAACACGCTGGCTCTAGAGACTGTGCTCTGCGTATAGCTCTCCATTAACACGCTGGCTCTAGAGACTGTGCTCTGTGTATAATGCTGGTTGAAAGTGTTGAGGGGGGGGGGGGTGTAGTATAAAAGTTATCTGCCATTTGGGGATAATCCTTCAATCGTCCCTCAATGTTCACACACAGTAACGGCACACCTGTGTTTCTAACCAGTTGCTCTCCAGCCCGTTCATTCAGTCTGAACCCCAGATTTCCAGGCCCTTCCCCCAAGCTCTGCGCTCAGCTGAGTAACATGAAAAACGTTACACTGGTTTGTTTCTCATTCATTTGCAGTTTAGTTCATGGAACAGAGACTCATTCGTTACGAATTTGACAGGGAAATGATGTATCCGCTGTGGTGCAGTGATGCTGAATAGCTGGAGATAGGATCAGCTGTAGAATGAATGTGTCATGTCTGCTGGGAGGAATTATCAGTCCCAATCTTGTGAAATCTCACTTAATCTGCCCTTCCCCTTAGATGAGCAAAAGCTGCACTCACGCTATCTCCCTGCTGGCTGTGCACCATCAGTTCAGCACGCTCACCTTTCACATTGGAAAGCCTGGCTCCACTGCACCTGTGCATTCTTTCTTGTAATGTCTGTGTCACAAGTTCAGGGATTTCTTTGGTATTGTCTGTGTCAGTTATAGGAGTGACTGTATTTAGTGATGTAATAATGGCTCACATGAAACAGCACTAATTATGTAGTTTCATAATAGAGACTGCAATTCCTGTTGCATTGTAAAAGCAGCCACTTTTCTAGATTGATAGCATTCTTTAATGGACTTTGCATATCTCTGTTATAGTAGATGAGCTGTGCAGTGAGGTAATAGGTGGCATCTGTTGAAGTGACCCCCTGAAGTCGGCTGTTCGATTTCTAATTAAAGCAGGATTGCTTTGCAGTACACGGCTTCCCATCGAGGTTTAAATACAAACCAACCACAGGCCACGCCACAAGGCCTGCAGTACAAAACCCAAAACAGCACGCCCAATTGAATAGAGTGCCTTTTCTCACACAGAGTTTATAGTGAAGTGACCTACCTGTTTCTCCAAACAGCATCAGCGGGTCACTCCCATTCATGTTTGAGACAGCCCAACATTTAAAGGTGGAATTCCTAGAGGAGGTGTTCTTGAAACTTAACACACACTAGAAATAAAAATCCCAAATCGAAAATTAAAACGAAGCCGCTTTGAATCCACATCTGCGTCAAAACAAACCAAACTGAGTGTCTGGCAGCAGGTTAGAGAGCTGATTGGTTTGTCTCCCTGTAAGAAGAAGTGTCAGGTTTCTGGTACTGAGAAGCGTTTAGAGGAAAATGAAAGTGAAAGTACAGTCAGCCCTTGCCATCAATCACCTGCAGGGCTTCTAGGAACAGAAATGCTATTGCTCTTTACCGTCCTGCATAGTCGATGTTTACAGAAGTTCATGCATGCATGTAGCTTTACTGACAGCCCAGTTTTAAACACACCTGAGGTTTGCATGCCAGGGAGAGGGGGTTCTGTTGCACAAGCCTTACACCTGGGTTAGAATCCAGCACAGGGTTCTGTTGGAAGGTGCTTTACGTTGATAGCTGTATGTATCTTTGTAAGTACTCTTCAGTGTTTGTACACTTTAACTTTGTACACTTTGTTCTTGTTTTCCTGTAATGATGTTTCTGGAGAGAGGATCGAGGCTCTGGGGAAGCAGCGTATTGTACAAGAGAAATAATGATATGCAAGCTGCAAACATTTTAGATATAGTATAGAGGTCAAACTTGAGAATGACAGCAATGGCATTTCCTGACTGTTGTTGTAGAAGTACTACAAACTCCACAATACTCCTATCACTTAGAACAATGGACAGGCTAAAGCACATGCCTGCGTGTCTGCACCACCACAGAAATGCGTCAAAATCAAACTGCATTTCTAGAAACAGTACAGAGTACATGGGAAAGCATTGTTAAAAACACAGTTTAACACGGAAAAGTACAGGGTACAATTGAATCGCTTCAGCGTGTGATTATAATCATTGTTCACATGTAACCCACCCCACTGGATTCAACAGAATCACAACTGAAGCAGTTCCTCGAGCCAGCTGTCACTGCAGTTTTGTGCAGTAATTGTGCAGTTTTTCCATGCTTTTCCCCCTGCTTATGGTCTGCATTCTTCGTAGTTCAATAAGGTTTATTGAAACACAAGGAATAAAGCTATGGATTCTGTACTACATATTGAAAGGATTGCCAGCCAGTGTCAGTGTACTGCCCTACTTCTCAAGAATAGTTTTTGTAAAAATGATCCTGATAGGTATTCATTACAGACTGTGTTTTGCTTTCATTCACATTCTGCTCATTCCCAGAAGTCACATGATTGGCTTGTGTTGTCACTTAGTCCAGCATACATACGAGGTCCAGGGAAGCAACAAGTCAAGTTGGTGTCTTCCTGACGTTACAAAACCTATTACAATAAAACGTGTTGACTGGAAACGGTGCCCTTATCAGCCAGCTCTAGCTATACTCTTATCAGCTCCTGGTGGAGTCTCTTCCTTGCATGTTCTGGAAGGGAGCTGAAGGAAGAGTAGTGACTGAACTTCTCCTTTCTGTCAGAGCCCCGGTTTACAGGAAGTCCAAGAGTCCATGACAGCATTGTGGGTAAGAATTGTCCTGCAGGATTCCTGGAACCAGCGTAGAGGGGAAATAACTGCCGTGACTGTTTAACCATAATGAAACCATGTGGAATGCAAACGGCTCTTCCCTAATCTCTTTGCAGTTCCTTCAAGAACTCAATGCAATACTGGAACCTCTTCTGTTTCTTGAATCCTGCCAGACATCTACAAGGAAAGTGAGTGTGGGGCTCTTTGTTTTTCACAACATGCCATTGTTTGATATTGTTGCTGTAGCACAGTCACATTGGGACAGCAGATGCCCATGCACCAGGGGTTATAGGAACAGGATTCTTTACCAAGGGGGCTGGGGTTACGTCTCCTGAGAGTCTGTGTTTGCAGGCCAGTGGATCATGTTGATAGAGATTGCTGAAATTCTTCAGTTTGGTTGTGTGTGAATCTGGGCTTGGTTGTCAGTGCTGCACTCAGGCCCGCGCTGGCTGTGAGAGAGTGTCTAGCCAGGTACATGCAGCAGCAAGTGCACCACTGAAACTAATCTGTGGGAAACTGAGCTGACGAGTCTCAGGACTTCTAAGGTATTTCGATGCTAAGCTGTGCAGCAGATCAGCAATCAGCCAGACTTGAATGTCACACTCTGCCCACCTTCATTTTGTTGATTTGAAACAGTGCCAAGGATGAGCAGCCTTTAGATTTGAAGGACACACTAACCTGTGAAGCTGCATTGTAAGAACCGGGTAATACCAATAGTTTAAGCTCTTGCCCTGCAACTGCTGTGTAATGACATGGAAACAGCCTTGAAATCCCATGGCAACACCGTGGCTCAGGCACTGTGTTTTATCAATGTTTTCCCCATTTAGTTTGTGAAAGAATGCTAGATTAGACTTTGAGACGTGCTTTATCTGCAGCTGTTGTCACTGGGTGACTGGCTGGCTGTTTGATCAGTGCTCTTCTGTGCCAGTGTATTGAGAGAGAAGTTACATTACTGGGGGGATCCTATGAACAAACAAATCAATCAATACATCAGTAAATTAAAAGGGGATCAGGTGCCTGTAACCCTTACTTAATCTCCCTTATATGCAGACATATATTCTTAATGGCCAACAAGCTATACTGTATATTGGCTTGGAGTGTATAGCAATGAACACATGGCCTAAGCAAAGAGGCCCCCTAGTGTCAGAGGCAATGAATAACACTGTGTGGATCACTCTTATCCTTGCATTTGAAACGAATCAAACTGCAGCTGCTTTAAGCATTCCTGAATGCACAGAAAGGTGGGGGCAGGTAATGTTAACGCAAGTCTGCCCGATGTGGTGCTGATCCACGTTTTGAGGGCTCGTCGAGCTCCCGATTCACCTCGCCAGTTTAGAAAAAGCTCTTTCCCACACATCACACGAAGCATTAGCTCAATGCAAACCCACAAAGTCGCACTTTCTGCCTATTATTTGCATAACACTGCACCAGCCAATAGCATCGGCCAGCACCGCGTTTGAGGCCACAGTACATGATGACATTTAATTTACAGGAATACTGCCTGTCTGCTGAACCGTGAGCCTTGCGTCTACACGGGAAACCACTTTCAGGTACGGTTTGAATCACTGGTAAGACTCCAATTTACATTGAGCACCAGCAAACCACATGCAATAAAGCACACCTAGATACAGCTGAGCACGTCCCTAGCTAGGTGCAGACAGCAAAGGTGTGAGCAACGGTACTGCTCACCTCTGTGTGCAATACACGCCAGCGTGGCAAACGGATCGTTTTCGATGACGTCATAAATCACCAAGCAACCGTTCTTTACACAGAAATGTCAGAAACGGCAGCATTTTCTCACTAGTTTAGGAAATGAGACGGATCACCTTTGAAAGAAGACAGTGCAATTGGCAATCAAGATCCGTATGCTATTTCTGAGCAAAGATGGAGCCAGGACGTGCAATTATTAACAAGCGTTTGTTTTCCGGACATAATAAATGATATGATTAGTGCACCTACCTATCCCACGACACACCCTCGAAGATTTGAGATGCTAAAGGACTGGAATTATCCCAGTTCATCTGTGGATGGGTTAGAGAGGTGAACACGTGCGTCATAAACACGTTTGTGTCATTAAAACAAGGGTGAGTAACTTTTTTTTAATTATCGGATTTGTGGCTCCCTGTTACATTTACACAAAAATGTAAAATACCCAAACACTATAATAAAACAAACCGCACTTATTAATACATTGAGGTATTTATATCAAATAAAATAATACTAAATTGAGGTATTTAATCATTGAAAAAAAAAATGTTGCTCAATTTACAATCTTATATTACTTATTTATATTATATTTCTGGAACAGAACATTTCAAATAAAGTTTATTCAGTAATGCGGTAAAAGTAACATACCTGCAATGAAATGTCGTGAACACACTCTTGACAAGCAGCTGCAACCTTCCGGTCTGCCCTTGAGATATTAGCTAGCCACTTGCCTAATCTTAGTTGCGTTATGTCTTTTAATTTTTCTCCCAGGAATTGTATAACCGTCGGTCCGTGCCTACTGCAACAGCCAATAACTACAGAGTGTTCACTATGTTTTTCATAAAAGCAAACTAAACTTTATTTAAACCGCCTGAAACCGCTTTAAGTGAATCAGAGAGAGGGCTTGCCTGCCCATCAGCTGGAGACACGCGATAAGGATCACGTGACTTGATCACCAGCTCGGTTTGGGCTTGCCTATGTCCCCTTTGTAAAGATCTTGTAAGAGTGTAAACCACAGCAAATGTATACATCATCTGATTGGTTAAACAGCATCACATGACCGTGCGTATACATAGCGTATAGCACAGCTTGCATACTAATGAGCCTCACACTGAATAAATCACTACGCATCACTGCATTCTAAATTCCATGACAAACTGCCATTTTATTTGTTATTAGTTACAAAACCACTGCCAAAAAATGAGTGACATTCCACCTGTTTCCTTTAATATATTTGGGGATGAAACTCCACATAACTGGTACAACACCAACTTTCATAACTGGTACAACACCAACTTTCACCAGCAAGAGCAGACACAGCGAAATGAAATGGAAGAAAACAAAGACTGAAAAAAACAAACTACAGCATGGGCTGGGTAATGTACTTAAAGAAAAAAAAATATGGACATTCATTTTATGGAAATAAGTCCAAGAAAATCTCAACAACATTAAGGGAATTTTATGCCAGTGCAAGAAGTTCAGCTGGGTATTCAGTATTCAGTCTCCAGTTTTATAACAGCAGAAGTTTTCACATCTCTGCAATAATGTATTCCTGTCTGTCAGGAAAACTGTTAGTAAAGCAGGTAGGGACAGCCAGGTCTGCCTGGGACCCAGTGGGAAGAATGTATACTTCATGAAGAGGCAGGTGTCAGTGGTGTGGATGCAGGGCACCGTGCTGGAGGTGACCGGGGATCAGAACACCACCGTGCAACTGCTGGACAACACCGCGACCTTTATCGTTACCGGAGCCAGCAGCGTACCGAGAGGCAGGCAGGTAACACAGTGGAAATGGAAATGAACCGGCTGTGCTGCTCTGTGCCGTGTACTCCTTTTGGTTGTAAAAGTATTTGAGCTCAAAGTCATGTTTGTGCACGTGATAGAAAGTGTTCTCTAAATGTGATCACCCCGGGTGGAAATAAGACTTCTACTGCATAGCAGCTTCACCCATTCCAGGTTTTATTTACCATGAGCTTGATTAACCCCAGTGTGTCTTATTAAACGTCTAGTAATACCAGGAATGGATCAAACTGCTATGCAACGGGAGTCTTATCATCATCCCTGTATTACGTGATAGACAGTGTTCTCGGAATAATATTAGAGTCTTATAATTAGACAGGGCGTTGTTTTTTTTTAGCATATTATGAGCTATAGTATAGAGCTCAGGAAACAGAATTGGTTTCATTCCACGCCAGCTCAACCAGAAAAGAGGCATTTTGTTGCCTGACTGTCTCAGATTTTGCTTGAAAAATTTACCTGGGTTTTTTTTTGGGCTCGCTGAGTTCAGAAATGCTAATCAGTTTTTTTTTGTTGTTTGTTTAATTTCCCCTTCGAGCTATGACCTGGCAAAGGTGAGTGATTCCGGCCTAAACTTGATAGAAATACCAAAAATTCAAATTTCACAGGGGGTTAAGACCAGCGGGGGGGATTTGAAAAGTGTTTCACAACATTTGGAAGAGTGGTCCCTAAGGCTCTTCAGCAATACTTACATTTTAGGACCCACATCCCCTACACTGTAAAGGGTTGGGCTGAGAGCTGTGATAATCAGTTCAGAACATACTCTGGAAGTAGTAAACTAAAGACACTGAAAAAACGTTTGTCATTGAATTTACTGTGTTTTGTATTTCTAAGTGTAGCACTATTGAGTGTGTGTTAGCTGTTGATAATAAAAGTCTGTTGTAGGTCAGTGTGTGCGTATGCATTGTTGACAGTAAACCCGCTGTGTGCTTTGTCTTGTGTTCATGGTGATGGGATCGCTCCAGTCCTGCCCTCCGGAGCTGTGAAGATGGCAGACCTCTCTGAGAAGCCCCTTCACCAGAGCGGCTGGAGGTGCAAGATCTGCAGCAAACCCTGCCCTGATCTGGAGAAACCCAGCCGCTTCCTCAAAGGTGGGGTGTCGCAAACGCGTTCCTAAAACATGGCCTTGTTTATTTCAGAAGGCTTGGGAGCTTAAAACATGAGCTCTGTCAGTATTACTGCAGCGCGTACTTCAGAGCTGCCCCTTCCACTCCTGGGCTTTGTTCCAGCCCTGTTTTAAATTGTTTAATTGAACAAATGAAACCTCCATCCAGGGAGAAGTTTCTGTCCTTCTAGTGAATGTAACCAAACTCATGTGAAGAGGTGGCTATACTGGGGGTTAATGTCGTAAACAGACACGGGCGCAAGGATTTAGTGTGTTTTCAGTGTAAACTAAGTACTTGATTGTGAGACACTGCAGTTCATCGGTACTCCTGTTTGACCACAAGGTGTCACTGTTGCATGTTTTTTCTACTACAGTTGCGAAAGTTAGTATGTTAATAAGGAGTTCTGAATCTAAAAACACGTGGATTTTTGGAAAGTGGTAGCGCATGGTGAAGCCATTGAATATGCTGCATACGTTAACTGTACTAGTTTAACACTTTAGATGTTCCTCCGCATGGAGATATCCGTCCTGTCTGGTACTGTGGTAAAAAGAACAACCTGCTGAAGAAATGCTTTGCAAAAGTGTGGCAAATGCAAACAAAAAACCACAGGAGTTCTAGTTTATGATTTATCTGCTAAATAGGAGCAAGATTAAAAGGTCTGCTAGTGGTTCACAAGGCTTGTCAGGTATTGATTGGGATTCTAAAGATATGTCAGTCGCAGAGAAGTAAGCATAACTGTGATAACAGTCATCAGACTTGTCTGAGAATCACAGAACCTGCCTAAAATCCATTAGGTGGTCTTGTTTTCCTTCACTGTATAATTCTCTGCTCTGGAATTCAGTCTTCTGTCCTTCCCCACACTGCACACCTGTGTGCAAGTCAAGCACAGAAAAGGTTACTCAAAAAGACAGGCAATAAACTATTCTAATACCCTGATATGCATAAAAGCTACCTCTGGCAGGAGGCTGTAGCAGTAAATCAGAGGAGATTGCTAATGCACAGGAATCACCAGATCATTTTCAATCCAGCCATTGAAAACATGGTGCTGGCAGTGTTGTCTAAAGGTAGGTGTGGCTGATCTCTACCACACTGGACCTCATTGTGTCCTGAACAAGTGTGGCTCCTCATCTCTTCATCTTTACCAGCCATTGTTGTGGAGGGTAGGAAATGCAATCTCCGATACTCTGCATTGTGTATTGATTTATGCAACCTGAGAGGTTTTAGAATCCTTTAGACTGCGATATGGAACGCTGGTGTTCAGTGTCTAAGAATGGTTCTTTATGGAATCTTAACACAATAGAAGAGGGAACGTCCAGGATGCTCCTGTTCTAAAGGGGTGTGTGTGTGTGAATTCAGCATGGCCCTCCATGCAATGCACTTTTGAATTATTCAAAGCAAAAGGATAGAAAAACCTGCCAAAAGAGGTTCTTTTTTTATATATATATATGAGGAAGTGTGTGTTGTTTTAAAAGAGAAACATAAATCAAAAAGGAAATGCTGTGTAGTTTCGTATTGTATGGGTTTTTATATTTGGAATTCCAGTAAATGTGTACGTGGTTAGAATCTTGGCCACAGAAAAGGGCTATTCCGATTCCTTTCACTGTACATCTATTGTAGAAGCACTGGAGTGAATGCCCTCTTTGTGTGGGACTGAGCCTTGCAGACCCAGCCATGCAGATACGCCACTGGACTTAGGGGAAGACATTCTGCAGTAACTAGGCTGTCAGAAAATGCAAAGCCAGGATTACAGGCGCGTTTGTACCCAACATTGAAACAGTTTCAATAAAACCACCGCTGTTGCTGTGGGAGTAAGAACATGAAATTAAAAACAAAATAAAACTTCCCTTTTTGTAGAGTAACAGTAACAATCGAAACTGAAGCTACTTCTCTTTAAAATGTAACCTTTTATTTGCCACAATAGTCTGAAAACAACTGTTTACAAGCATAGTAAAGCTTAGTGCTAATAAAGCAGATCAAATACATTCAACAGAGATTATAATGCAGTGCTCTCCACAGCAGCCTGCCCGTCCCCCTACATTCGGACAGGTCTGGTGACAGAACGCCTTCATCACATCCATACTCTGGAGAAGGAGCAGTACTTTTTTATTTTTTTTTTGCATACTTGATTAGATATATTTGCTAAAAAAAAAAAAAATCCACTATAAAAAAAGTAAATGATAAGGAGATGAATCCAGAGTGATTCGTCCACGTGAAAAAGAGAGTCAGCACGTTTTCATTGCCTTCCTGGTCTTGGTTGTTTCTCGCTTGCTGTACAAAGGAGAAGAAAATAAAATCAGCACATTTTAAACTAAGCAAGTGCAACAGTGAGCAAGAGTTATAGAAGAGGGATGGTGTGGAAACGTTACCCTGGGCGTTTTAGACCAAACTCTGTGTGTGTGTGTGTGTGTGTGTGTGTGTGTGTGTGTGTGTGTGTGTGTGTGTGTGTGTGTGTGTGTGTGTGTGTGTGTAATATATATATATATATATATATATATATATATATATATATATATATATATATATATATATATATACTGTATATGTATATAAAATGTTTGTGTGTGTGTATATAACACTTGTGGTTGGTATGTTTTTAGCAGTGACTAAGTGATAATGTCTCTTGACATTTGATACAAAATGACACCCACAAACAAAACTTCCCCTTCTATAAAATGGTCGAGTTTAGTGGAACACTGAGAATTAAAAATGTCATCTGCTAACGTATTTCTGTACACCATGCAAAGCAAATAATTAAGAGGAGTTTAAAATGTGCACAAAGTGATTTGTTCAGGATGTTTCGATGCACTGGATCAAGGGCAGCAGGTGTTGCTTTTCCAATTCAGATTTTATGAACGGTAATTAAAGATTTCGAGAAAAAAAAAAAAAAACACCTGATGAAGAAGAAAAATATCAGCAACGTTTGTGAACGCCAAGAACGTTCTTGCAGTTTGGGCAGGTGTGAATGGAGTCCTTCAGACCGTCCACACAGAAGGGAATCAGGCAGCAGCCGAAGACACACCTGGAGGAGAGGAAGACACTGTTACACTCCACCCTGGAGAACAGCAGCAGAATCCCACCTCACTGACCAGCACCTGGCATTGCTGATACGGACCAGGCTCTGTGTGCCACTTGAAAGTTAGGAGAGTCATCCCTAGAACTCCTTGGAATAAACACTATTTTAACATGAACAGCATGGAGTAGACCTGTTTGTAAGCTCAGGAACAGTGGCTTGAAACATGGTTTTAGAAGATCTCGTGTGCCGTGTAGGGGCTTGAAACCTAGTCTCCTGAAACCAAGTTCCAAGCCACAATGTGGCTTCATGTTCCTTCAGCTTTAGAATAGTAATGCATAAACCCTGGTGAACACCACTGGTATCATTTACAAAAGAAGGCTTTCGCTTGTTTTAACGTACCCGAAAAGGAAAAGCGCTCCGCATGCAAGGTACGTCATTGTCCCCGAAGTGGACTCCATATTGGTCAAAATTGACTGCTGGCATCCAGGACAAAGCAGCTGGACCGGTCGATCTGTGAACACGGCCGCAGGCTGCACTTGAACCACATTCACAGTCGCTGAGAAGGAAGCAGAACAACACAGAGTAAATTCCCAGCTGCAGAGTAATCCCGTGAAACTAAATGTGATGGGAATGTTAAAGCAGCTTGCTGGAGGTGACTTTGGCATAAGAGATGCTAAGATAACTTGGGGTTAGAATGATTGAAGGGATAACGCATGTGCGAGAATGATGGGAAAGGACAGATCTGTTAAACAGCTAATCACAGTAACCTTGTGAGAGAGAGAGGAGTTAGCGGCTGGTTGCATTTGAATGGAGTAACAGCTGAATAATCCATTTCTAATGGAATTAGTAAGATAACAGAAACAAATTGTAGTACGCACTGAGCCTCCTACAGTATAAATAGCAGGCATAGAGTCGACCCAGTCAGAGAAGCTTCCAATACCTCCAGGATCACCGTGGGCCATCGTGTGCGGCCTCACCTTCCTATCTCTATTACTACTAGCGTCACGTGTCGTGTCTTAGCAACAACGTTCAGTAGAGAATGGATGTGGGGATTTTCCTCTAAAGAGATTCTACTTCACCTCAGAACAACTACCGGTTGTGTGCTTCCATTCGTTATCTGCGTCTCAAATGTGTAGTTTAGAAAGAAGCACACACATTTTAAAACATGATGGTGCTGGTACTGACTTGGTTAAAGAGATTTCTGTTTGTAAGCCATGCTTTCAGTTAGGGTTGCACTGTCTTAGAGGTAAAGGAATTACTGTAGCTAACTTACTTCCTGGTGCGTATGCTGGCGGAGCAGACATTTTGCCTACAATACAAAAAAGAAAAGCACAAAATTCACACACACTTTATTACAGAAATAATGTATTAATCATAAAGCCTTTAGCTAAACATTACTAGGATAGGGGTGAATAATGAATGGGGATTTAAGTGGCATTTTTTAAAACTCTTTTTAAAGCCTCGTCCTGGTTTTTACCCACATTCACAAATGCAAAGTGATAATAAAGGCTGTGACTTCAGGGCTGCTGCAATGCAAAAGCAAAATAAAAAATGATATGAAATTGGCGAGGATCGATCACATTCGTTTCGAGAGCACTCACACACAAGAATACAATTAACCTAAGTGCATTGGGCTGGAGAGCTTCCCGTAAGATCCCCCCCTGGGGAAGGATGACGGACCGCTTCCTCTGGAGCTGAAATCTACATCGGGCCAGACTGATTGCTGTAAACAATGAGGCTCCGATCCAGGACCAGGATTGGAGACCCCTTTTGTAAACTAGCCGGGTACCTTTACAAGGCTGGGCAGCATGTAATTCAAATTCCTAACAGCGTCAGTGTACATATGTTTTTAATTGGAAGACGTGTGGAATTGCGAGCAGAAGAGTTGTGCAGATCGGCATGCAAAGACGTTTTACTGGAAAGTGCTCTGGAAAAGGGAAGGGAGTATAATTGGCAGGCTGCCAGCGCCCATTCTTTTAATTGACTCCATCCTTAACTGCAACAAAAGCATAAGACGTGCTGTAATGACACGCTGGTTCTCTGGCACTTCAAGCATAAGAATATACTTTTTTGTTTGTATATGTAACTATAATAAATGCAATTGCGATACATTATGGTAATAATGTACCATATTAAAAATGAAGGCAAACTTTCAGTAATAGTTTTTTTTAATTTAATTTAATTTAATTTAATGTTTTTTAAATAACGAGAGGAAGATTTTACTCTGCTTGCTTACTGATTTGATCTGAGAACTTTAATACAAGGGGAAAAAATATGCAATCATACATTCAGTGTTGTGTGTCCGCTGTGCCACTGGTACTCAGTATACATAATGACAAGAGATACACCCTTACAGAGAAGCAAAGTTTCATTTTAAAAACAGAAACTGTAAATAATGCTACCTGGACCGTCCCTGAAGATATGATGGACTATGAGATACAGAATTATAGACGAGATAGTTCAGCCCTACGCATTGTAGAAATTGCACACACCCACATTCGTAAATTAGACTTGTATCATTGAATATAAAAAATAAATAATACAAAAAATGTAAAAAATAAGACAGCAGTGCTGAGTTAAAGCGTTCATGTTTATTCCGCTATATGTTACAATGTTCAAAACACTGTGTGCTACTGTACGACAAAACCGCTTGTTTAAAAGCTTTTGTTAATATGCAGCAAAATGAACAAACCGCACGGACAAGAAGATTGGCGCATCTCGCAATACAACTTTTAAACATATTGCACCAGCTGTAATGCAAACAAACAAACTAAAAAAAGGAAAAACATACAAAATACTTACCTATTATCTCGAAAGCGGTCTTGCCTCTGGAATAAAAGCGTCAATAGACTCGAGTTCCTTACTGGACTGTTTCTGTACAGTCTTAAAGGGCGGGGCAAAACAAAATGTGCAACCCCCACCCCCCCGACCCCAATATAACAACAAGCCAGAGTGAGAGCTGGACCATGCTGAGAGCTGGACGATGGCAGAGGGACATACAGGGTCTAGTTTTTGGTAGAGCTGGTTGTCATCTGCATAGGAGTGAAACACGAGGCTGTGTTGGTGGATGAGGTGACCCAGGGGAATCATGTCGATGTTGAAGAGGCCCAAGAACAGACCGTTGAGGGGCACTGCAAGTGACTGTATGATTGTACAGTATTTTGGATACATTTTAGTTATTTTTCTATTTCATGTATTTCACAGTACACTGCTGTTGCATGGTATGTGTGTGTATCCTGCAATTAAGGTTACAGGTACACTATAGCATAACAGCAAAGGGTTTAAGTACCTCAGCTTCGACTGCATATATCATCATTAATAATCCTCCTAACTGAGCAAAACACTGAAGCAGATTAATACATCTGAGGATGACAGAAGTGGGTACATTTTGCAAACTTGGGCCTGAATTAAATCAGTTTATAGTGTTGCCATTGCTATACTTTATAATGCATTTGGTACTGCCATGAATTAGATTTTATTATTATTATTATTATTATTATTATTATTATTATTATTATTATTTATTTCTTAGCAGACTCCCTTATCCAGGGTGACTTACAGTCGTAAATAAAGATTCCAGCGCAACTCTGTAACAATCTGTGTGGCAATATATTTAGTATCTTGGAAACGCTGTAAAGACAAAGCTGATATGAACGCTGGGCGCGTGTTTACTGGCTTGTTTTATCAGGTGCTGTTTTCCGCGTGGTTTGTGGTGATGCTCTCCATATTGCAATGTACAAACCACACTTCCTGCTGTTTCTTTAACTATTAAACGGTGTTGAATTCAGACACACTGAAGGAAACCTAATAGGCTCATTGAGAAACATTTTGACTATTGTATTAATCTGTGACTTCATGCCACCCCTCTGGATGATAAAATCTATTATAACCTGGGTGCTTGGCATGAACTTTATCCTGTCCAGTCTTGTTTTGACATCTATATGTAACAGCAAACAATCACATTGATATTTATGAGCCAATATTGACTTCTCCTGATCTAATAAAATTAAAAATTCAAGGCGTATATGTTCTGATTTTGCTCTCTTAGTCACACAGGGACTTCAGGTGCATTCAATGATGGCTGGTTTAATTAACCATATTTGTTGTGTGTTAGCTTTGGGTTCAGTTATGCAGCTGCTTAACGTTTAAAGTCTTGCATAAAAAAATGGTCACGTTTATCCTGTGCAGAACAGCATGATTTAGGCAGGGGGTTTGATTTGATCAATCTATTACTGAGAAGCAGGGGTGGAAATAAGACTCCTGTTGCACAGCAGTGTCACCCATTCCAAGTGTTAATGCAAGCTTCATTAACCACAGTGGATAGGTAACAAGCTCAGATGTGTCATTAAACTCCTAGTAAAACCAGGAATGGATCACACTGCTATGCAATAGTAGTTTTAAATCTGGACAAAACATTGTCAATCGTGGCTTTTTTTTACTTCTTACTCAATACAGAACACAATGAATGACTGAATGAAGGACACAAACTCATATTGGGATTGGCAGAGAAAGAATTGTGCATTTCGAACACCAACAACCATCATCATGTTACATTTTTATAGCACTTGTAGAAAAACAGTTTGGGAAACAGAGCTTTAAAGAAAACATGAAGCGAGATACAGATACAAGAATAAACTATATATTTATGTATATTTACTGTATATTTATGTTACTTAGAAATAATACATCATACAAAATGTTATCTTAGTTTTAAAAAAGAAAGCAATGTACTGATACTTTACTGCCAAGAAACAAAGAAAGTTGTGAAAAAGTGTTTTTGTTTAAAATACACCCAAGGCACTTGGTAGGTAAAAAATATTATTATTTTTAAAATATTAACATAAAGTGATAATGAAAGTGATGCTTGTGATTAATGTTGGTTAAGTGTCTGTAATATGTGAATACAGCACCTGGACTGCAGCAGTACAGTGTAGCTCACTACAGTACTGGGAGTGTGCCACTGCAGACCCAGAATACTACAGAGCAGTCCGCTTCATTGGGAATGCAGGGGCACAGGTCTCTATAGGATAGGATAACATGCTAACATTAAACTTTCTTTTTCCTAAAGCCCATTCAAATAATTGCACATACTTATTTAAATGTTCTTAAAAAACAAAACCCCAAAAGCCACTAAACTGTGATAGTAATAACTGCAATAGTTTGTTTGCTTATTTAGTTTAGCAAGGAGATTTGATGTATATATATATATATATATATATATATATATATATATATATATATATATATGTATACCTATATCTATAGATATAATAATAATAATAAAAAAAAATGATATATATGCCAGGGTACAATCTGTTGGGGTTCTGATTGCTGAGAAACTGACTCCAGATTTATTTAACAATATCCTATAAACAACAGACCCCAGATAAAGGCTTTAAGGCTGCAGGCTGGGGCAGCTCGGAGGCGGTCTGTGCATTCACGGTTCCCTCGTTAAGGAAGGAAATTGGGTACGTTGTGATTTTTATATGCACGCGCCTCTCTCCCTTTCCCTCCTTCTCCTGCCCTGACAGCTAGAGCTCTTGAAAAGGGAGTGATGAATAATCTGCGGTCTGCTACAGGCGCCTGTGGTGTCCAATGACGCGGTTGCAATTCGGACACCAGTGATTCACGTCTTTCGCACCGTCGATGCAGAAGGGGATCAGGCAGCAACCGTAGAGGCACCTGCGCAGAACAGAAAGACACACGCTTCATTAATGAATACACTCTTCACTGAAATCACTAATCCAGATATATTCAGAATCGAGAACCATGCAGCCTTTTATTTATATATTACACACTAGCTGAAGTACCTGGCGTTGCCCGGGGAAATTCAGTATTTCAATATTTCATGCATGACACATTGGGGGACGGTAGCCTTGTGGTTTCCTGTAAGTTACCGATCTTGGGTGTCGCACAATGCGCTCGGACCCCTTTACCTTTCTTTAACTTTATTTTTGTTTGGTTTTTTGCCATTTTTAAATTTAAAAGTTTTTTTTTTTCTTTTATTTATTTTTTGGTTTTGTGGGTTTCTTTAATTTGAGATACACAGCTAGTGTTGTGATCCAGCGATGGGGTCACTAAATAAAGCACCCCGGGGCTCAAAAGACTGGATCCAAACCCAGCCCTGGACCGTCCCCAGGATGAAAGAGGAGGCCGTGCAGAGTGTGGCTGCACTGGCTCCTGCGGGTCCCGAATGCAGAAACGAACAGACAGACGCACAAACCTTCTTCTTTATATATCTTGAGATCATTTGTGGTGAAACCGCTTTTGTCAGGCTGGCCCGGAACTCTGTCACCACTGCTGTGTGGGTGTGTCAAGAAATCTCAAGAGTCGGTGTATATGTTTTAGCGTGGTTTGTTCAACTAACTAACACAGTTTTCTTTAAACAAAATTTAAACCATGTAAAATTCAAACCATGTATCTTTTAAAGAATACCTTTCTTTGTTTTAAGTTTTTTCCCCTCCAAAACCCCACCCCACGCCACCCCTCACCTCACCACGCCACGCCACGCCCCCTTGCCACACCTCATCACACCCCACCTCGCCACGCCCCCTACCACACCTCACCCCACCCCACCCCACCCCACACGGCACCATGCTTCACCTCACCCCACACCACGCCTCACCACCTCACCTCGCCACGCCATGCCCCCTTGCCACACCACACCACACCACACCTCGCCCCACCCCGCCCCGCATCACGCTTCACCTCACCCCACCTCACCACGCCTCACCCCACCTCCTTTTCCTGGTAGTGGCTACCCCCATACCCCTCTTGCATCCTTCCCAAACCCCCTCAGTTTATATACAGCCATAACTGAAGCTTAACCAGTTCCACCTTTCCAACTGTTTGGAAACTGGCGTCTGTTTTGACTCCCAGCAACCACTCACCAAGTTATGGTAGCGCAGGTACACCCCATGACTAAACAAAGTAATGTTATGGGGCGTGGATGTGGTAAACTTACTTTCTAATCACCCTACATAAATATATCTATTTATCTATATAGTACTTTTAGAAATAGTAAAAGTCAAATTAAATGTCACACGTTTAGACTAAAAGTCTTTTTTGTTCAAAATCTTCAATGCCCGCCAGGTCACTTTTTGGAGAATTTGTTGCAGTCACGGCAGAACCCTCACAGGACAGTAGGGTCATCTTTGACAAAACAAAATGCACCCACTCCCGCTGTCAGGACCGCATACCCAGAATGAGAGGTCTCCCTGGATCAAGATAATAAACATCACCTGTCTGTGACTAACAGGCAGGTATTCAAACAGGCCAAGAAGCCTGTTTGAGGCAATCTGTGTGAAGCCTGTGAATATGAAGCCTGTGAAGAGACCTGTATGATCGAACAAAGAAAGGTAGTGTGCGAACCTTACTGAACAAAAAGTGTTTTTGTTTTACCGGAAAACGGTGTAGACGTTTCGCTAAGAGTTTAGTTAGTACTCCAGGTGGGAGTTAGCTTTTTGTTTTGGTTTAATTTTGATATTGTAAATAGTAAAAAGTGCTAAACCTGCAATTCTGTGTTTGGTTCTGTATTTAAAAAAGGCAAAATGAGCCTCAGCCACAAGGCTGTGCTACAATACATACATATATATAACCCAAATTAAACCACACGTGTGCGTGTATGTTTACCTCTTTATGTATTAATAACGTTTGTTAATATACTTTAATTGGGGGGGGGGGCGGTTGCCATGCCACCTGCACTGGCATTCACAGACGCATGGGTTTGAGGTGCGAGTGAATTCAGACCACATCCCGTCTGAAGCAGCAGCAGCAGCAGCTGCCTGCCCACCCTCTAAAGATGCCCGTGTCAGGCTGACGGAAGCGCGGTCGCGGTCCACTTACAGACAAATTACATTTTAGAACAATAAATAGATTTTTAAAAAATGCAGCGCTCCAGAGACAATCACAGCACCAGACACGATCAAATACATGATCAAACAGAGCACCAGACACGATCAAATACATGATGCTAACATTCGTGGAGATCAGTCCACCTGTTGGTGCTGCCCCCGCTGCTGTACCTCACCCACGATGGCGATTCCTCCACACAGCCCCGCTGCTGTACCTACCCCACGATGGCGATTCCTCCACACAGCCCCGCTGCTGTACCTACCCCATGATGGAGATTCCTCCACACAGCCCCGCTGCTGTACCTACCCCACGATGGTGATTCCTCCACACAGCCCCGCTGCTGTACCTACCCCACGATGGAGATTCCTCCGCACAGCCCCACTGCTGTACCTACCCCACGATGGCGATTCCTCCGCACAGGAGCCAGGTGAGGGTCCCGGATGTATACTCCAGCCGGGTCACAATGAGCTGCTGGCAGGCTGGGCAGTTCATCTGGACAGCTTGGTCTCTGAAAATCACGCTGGGCTGCACTACAATCGTCTGCATCGACACTGCATGGGAGAACGGGGGGGTTTAAACACTGCAGTTTAATGTGTTCACCGGAGGGGGGGGGGGGGGGGGGGGGGGGGGGGGGGGGGCTAAGAGTCATAACCCTCTGTACATTTTAAAGGGTAAACACTTTTAACCCTTTAATAACTGATTAGGAATCTCTGCAACCAATCAGGAAAAACATTAATTTGGTAATGGGTTAATCCGCATAAGTACCTTGTATGTATGCATGCATGCATGTATGTATGAATCTTCACTGAGTGGTCCATGCTGCTGCACTGTAACACAGATTCAAAGTGACTCTTGGCGCACCCCGATCTTACACTGCTCACTTCCCAACGGCATGCTTTAATTACTGGTACGCTACTTTTAAATGTGCAGCACTCCACTTCATGGGAAAGTAATTGCCGGTTTTGTTTTGAACCTTCCCTTCACTTGATCAACATCCCATTCCAAGCCTCTAGGCTACTAGGATTGGGCGTCTGTACCCATTCCAATTCCCTTTTAATCTATTCCAACACCCTTCAAACGAAGTCACTGTTTGTTCCAATGAAAGCAGCTGAACAATCACAACAATTATTAATGTCTCTAAAATGTAAATTCCAGTTCCAGTTCCTACAAAAGGAATATGAATATGAATTGGGAATTGATTTTCAAAAGGAATTGAAATGGAAACACAGGAATTGAACGCCAACCCTCTAGGCCATCGTGCTTAACTAGGGCAGAGGGCAGTCTGGGTACAATGCTGTGACAAATGGCAAACAACTACAAAAAGAACGAAAGAATAAAGAAATGATTGAATTCGGGTCCCACTCACCCACTTGGTTAGTTACGGGGGGTTGCATTGGCTGTCCTGGGTAAGGTGGCTGATTCATCTTTCCCATCTCCGGTCCCTGGGGCGGATACACTGGGTGTGGTGGCTGTACTGGGTAAGCTGGCTGGTTGAGTATTCCCATCGCCGGTCCCTGGGGAGGGTACCCTGGGTTGGGAGGGTACTGGGGATAGGACCCCTTCATCGTGTCGTCATATGAAGGAGGCATGGGTCCTGTTAGGGGAGTAGTGGCATCCATTGGGGGTGCACTGGCCATGTTTTCACCTGATTGGTGAGGGGGGAGAGACAAACACATGAGTGCGTTAACTGCAGATAGGACTGGATCTCTCGAAGGAAGCCTGAACGTAAACAAGGTGTAAGCCTGTATCTGATATACATGTATGACCCTTCTGCTGTCAACACACACTTGTCATTGAAGAAGGCAGCTTAGTCTAGTTTTTACAGCCATCTTTACATTTCACTTTTGGATTTATTTCGAATGGAGCATTGCCTTTCACAAACAGAATTCAAATCGCAGCGGCTTACAATACAATACTGGATAGAAATGAGAATATGACTGCAGATCAATGCCAGGTCCTCGTTGAAGAAGACATGTTCAGGTTAAATGTTTAGTAAGATTCGTATTTATTTATTTATTTATTTATTTATTTATTATTTAATGGGGATTTGTAAGCGCTCTGAAAAGACTGAGGCACAGTTTAGACAAACCTGTAAAACAAATATGCTCAGCATTAACTAGACGGAGTTGTCGCATCATCAAGAACGACTCCCCTACGTTTGTACTGTACGTTTTCTCAAGTAAATTGACCAACAGTGACAACACATCCCGCTGTCCGCAGCCAGACCACTTCTGCAATCCGGCCATGCAAAAAAAAACAGAAGTAACTGACCCAGCCTTCACCGGGGACATGGCAGCTAGCTAGCTTTACTTTTAAACCCATTTCCTGTAAGCTTTCCCATCTCACAAATGCAAGAGGGCGTTTTAATGAGGCTGTGTGGTCCAGTGGTTAAAGAAAGGGGCTTGTAACCAGGAGGTCCCCGGTTCAAATCCCACCTCAGCCACTGACTCATTGTGTGACCCTGAGCAAGTCACACAAAAGGAACAGGTTGTTTTAATGACACAAAAGGAACCGGTTGTTTTAATCACACAAAAGGAACAGGTCGTTTTAATCACACAAAAGGAACAGGTCGTTTTAATAACACAAAAGGAACAGGTCGTTTTAATGACACAAAAGGAACAGGTCGTTTTAATGACACAAAAGGAACAGGTCGTTTTAATGACACAAAAGGAACAGGTCGTTTTAATGACACAAAAGGAACAGGTCGTTTTAATGACACAAAAGGAACAGGTCGTTTTAATGACACAAAAGGAACAGGTCGTTTTAATAACACAAAAGGAACAGGTCGTTTTAATAACACAAAAGGAACAGGTCGTTTTAATGACACAAAGGGAACAGGTTGTTTTAATAACACAAAAGGAACCGGTCGTTTTAATAACACAAAAGGAACATGTCGTTTTAATAACACAAAAGGAACAGGTCGTTTTAATGACACAAGGACTTCCTGCTTGCCCCATCGTGGGTGTGTCCTGGTTTTGTAACAGTGATTTGTTTCCAAATCAGTACATCATGCTCTATTTACAGTACACCGACTGCTGGTACTGTTCGTATTGAATACAATGTTATCATTCCTGATAACCAGGACAGAAGAACTTCGCTTTTGTGTTGATTAATGGAGCACTCAATGGCTTTCTCGTACAGTGCTGACCTAATTGAACTCTGCTGACCCCTAGTGCAAACCATAGGTATTAACATCCCTCACGATGGGCAGGCGATGAAGCTTAGCCCTATGATACAATTGCCATGTCCCTTCAAATAAACAAACCCCATCCTGATAAACGCCTGCATGCACGGAGCACGACAGCCTAACCGTGCACACGTACGGTAAAAATCCACCCTCTTCTCACACTGCCTTATTAAAAAATAGGCTAGAGACAGTACCCTTTGTGTTTGCAACCCAAACCCAGTGCGTGGTACAGAAACGACTCTAAACGGTCTATTCATTTTGCTTTTAGAATTTCAGCCGGACCCTTTTCATTGACTGTTTCCTCATTACTTTAAAGTCGGGTCTTGACGTAATTCTGCGTGCAAGTGTTCTGAGATCCTTGAGCAATCACTTCTGTATGCCTGGAATTGAGTGAGGGGCAATGGCGCTGGATCCGGGGTGTTGTGTAATAATATATATATACACACACACACACACACACACACACACACACACACTCTTGAGAGGTTGGGATCAACTTCCATTCGCATTTAATCAATGACAACACATTGTCGATCAAAATTGCAATTAGCAGTATTTTGTTAAAATGACAACACATTACTTGCATCGAGGTCTCTGTTAGTCAATTATACTGGCTTCCTGTGAAAGCAGGTGAACCACCACAACAACGATCAAGCCTATTCCTTTGAACGCCTGGATGCAGGCCTAATCGATTCGATGAAACAGTTAAGAGATCGTTTAAAACCAAACTCAATCTCTGGCAGCCTGGGCTCCCTTTGCCTTGTTTTGAAAGTACGCACTATAATAAGAGCACTGATGTGTGTGGTTATGGTTTGCATCAGTCACGCTAATTGAAATCGCAGAACTCCGGAGATTGCACGTCTCGTTTTGTTCAATGCCCGCCATCGACACACAGAGCTCAAGTCAAGAGACACCGCGTTGTTGCAGAGTTTTGTAATATTCAAAGTGTGGCTGTGAAACGAGAAGCCGCTTGATCCTGAAATCACCACTCAGGCCCGCAGGCTCACTCACTGCGTGTTGTTTCATTGTTTCTGCGAACACGCCCAGTCCGGTAAAACGAAACCAACACGGATTCCGGTAAGTGCCACACAGCGGGGCATGGGTTTGGCTATACTGTGTGTACCGCAACGATTCGAAAATGGGTCGGAACCGCTAACGAGTGTACGATACTCGAACTTGCATTTCTATAGTTGTCTGACAAATCTCATACTTACTCCCAACTTATAGAAAAAAACACCCGGGCGGAAAACCCCTTCGCGCACACACACACACACACACACACACACACACACACACACACACACACACACACACACACACACACACACACACACACACACCTCTAGCTTTTATGAAACCGCAAACATTTATTTAACTTTTTAGAGCTAATGTTTCAAATATGATCCAAAATAATACAACCTTCTGTAAGGAATGTAAACAACCACGGATCTGCCGTCCTGAAACTTCTATTTCTGTTGTAATCGTATAAAGCATCAACACACAAACACCAAGGAAACAAACAAAGAAAACCGTGGAAAAAGAACAAAAAACACAACGTTTCGAGCACAAACCTGTACGCGAGCGTCCAAACAATACAACAAAATCCGCAGGAATTGAAAAGCAGGAAAAGACGTGAAATATTGGTTTCCTCTGTGTCCCTTCTTGACGTTCGCTAAGAAACACCCCCTCATTTAATCATCCAGACTGACGAACCGCCCCCACTAAACTAAACAGCGCGTCTGCTTCTTTAGTTAGCAAAAAAAAAAAACCAAAAACTTTCCACTGAGCGTTGTATGGGGTGAGGCGCGTACCATTTACACACGCGTCATTTTACTAACGCTACTGTGTATGTTAATACATTTCTGCCAAGACTCTCTCTCTCTATATATATATATAAGAGACTGCAACTACTTTATATAAAAGAATTCAGAACCACCTTTCATTAATTAGAAATAAAAAAATGAATGAACCAATAGTACAGCACTTCACCAGTCAGGGACATGACATAAATGATGTAAAGTTTGTAGTATTAGAACAGCTCAAATTAGACAATGCGACATATAGAAGAATAAAAGAAAGTAAATGGATAAATAGACTGAATACGATTATGCCAGCGGGACTCAACAGAAAAGAATTAACTAATTAACTTCAATAAATAACATTTAAATAAATAAACGAAATTCATTCAAAAGTTGTGCATACTGATGCGCTGGGGAGGCCAAATCTAGACTGATCCTCAGAGCCAGCATTGCATGATATAATACAAATATAAGTTTATATAAAGTAGTGTTAATTAGAATTAATACAGATTCAAAGATAGAAGGAGAGATGATGTCACAATATATAGAACACCATTACATCATGTAAGAATAAATCATGGATTTGAATGTAAACAATAACAAGTAGTTGTCATGCCGTCAAAAACCTATAAATACCTCCCTTGAGAAAGATATGTACAGCATATCGAAACGTTGGGCAGCTGGCTCTTTGAGCTAACTATATATATATATATATATATATATATATATATATATTAGCTCAAAAGGATATATATTTTAGCTGAAAAGGATATTTCAGGTACTTAAAAAGGTAGAATCATTGATTACAAATCAATTATCAGGACGTTTCGGACTACAAGTCCTTCATCGGCTGAATACAAAAAAACACAGTGCTTTAAGAAGTTGATAAAAAAAAGTAGTCTTTTAAACAAAATTCCAGAATGTTGTTGATGATGATGATGATGATGATGATGATGACCACGTTGTGCAGCTTGTAAATACATTCACAGCATCACAGTAGTTAAGGGAGCAAAATCCTCATTTACTATCCATGATACTTTTACTTGCATGAGTAAAGGAATAGGATATTGCATCGGCTGCATCAAATGTAACAAGCTATATATTTTAACAGAAATGACCACACTATAGAAGACACCACAATCTGAGGGATGGTTCAATGCTGTGGAACTAATGCTGTCAGGAAGCAAAAGGAATGTGAACTTATTTTCAAACTAGGCACTTTGGAACCATTTGGAATGAACATTCTATTCTGAGGTCATCATCCTTTTCTTTTTTCTTATTGATCATTTTGGTACACAGCAGTTTTCCTTTTTCTCAATATATATATATATATACACACACACACGTTGTTGTTTATATTGCCTACTATTCCCTAAGCACACAAAACACAATTTCTATTTAATATTACATAAACATAAAAACTAGTAGCTTATTGATCCCAGAATCTCATCAAGCAGCTTCTTGAAGGATCCCAGGGTGTCAGCTTCAACAACATTACTGGGGAGTTGGTTCCAGACCCTCACAATTCTCTGTGTTAAAAAGTGCCTCCTGTTTTCTGTTCTGAATGCCCCTTTATCTAATCTCCATTTGTGACCCCTGGTCCTTGTTTCTTTTTTCAGGTCGAAAAAGTCCCCTGGGTCGACATTGTCAATACCTTTTAGAATTGTGAATGTTTGAATCAGATCACTGTGTAGTCTTCTTTGTTCAAGCATAGGATTATCCCTAATAACGACGGTGTTATAATCATGTGTGCATCAGATAATAGCGAACCCTCACTTCTAAATATAGCACCACGCCACTGGATCCATAACTCTAAACCTTCATCCTATCAAGTGATATATGTGTGTGTGTGTGTGTGTGATGGAAATTCAACAATGCGCACGCGAATCCTAGTCCTATAGTCCAGATGCAAACGCGCATCAATGGGCGTAAGGGTTAGTCAGACAAAAGTCTTGCAGTTGAATATAATGTCTGCCATGCTCTTAAGATTCGCGGTATCTCGCCTCCAGCAGGCGTGCAATGGTAAGCGATAGGCAGCGCGCCAGCTGGTTGGGGCGGGAGTAGGGGAGATCTTGAGACCTGTTAATTCACACATTATAAAGCATACACTTCAGCGCATATTGGGTATCCCATCTGAGCCGACTGACAAACAGGATCGTATAATGATTACTGCCTGAACGACCCGCAGGTGCTGTGCACATAGCAGAAACATCTGCTAACAGGCAAACCCCAGACCACCACATTTTCAACGGGAAGCCTTCTAGATCCAACGGTGATAAACAAGCACTCCTAGCACGTACTCACGATTCTCAACTCCAGCAGCGTGCGAGCTCTGTAAAGGGAAGCTCATCTCATATACAAGGTTAGACTGTTTCGCTGTTACAAGGAGACAGGTGGTGCAGTGCGCTAGTTCACTAGCATGCTGTGCTGGTCTCCTTGGAGGACTGGGTTCAAATCTGTCTGACTCCTTCCTTTGTTTTCAAAGAGTTAGTTAATTTAGCTTATAGACAAGTGTGAAACAACGCATTACCGTAGGAGCTGGTGGCACAGCGGGCGAATTCCATGCCCGCCTCTTCCCAAAGACTGATGTTCGAATCCGGATCCCAGCGGTGAGTTTTGGAGGTAAGTAAGGGCGTTGGTTGTAACTGATGATGGTGTTTGCGTGTCCACAGACGGAGGAGAAGCAGGCCTGCTTGTGAATTAGCCCACTATGCCATTACATGGAAGAGCTGGCTTTTCCATTGGCTAGAAGATCAATTAACCCAGTGTGTTTTACACAGAGACACGCCCCCGGTGGAGCTCAATAATTCTGTGCGGCTCTGACAAGTGGTTAACCCCCGTTCAGATATAAAGACATTTCTGATACATTCTTAAAATACATAAAAAATAAACTATTTATAACCAGGAGAGTACTGTGTATACATAATAAAGCTATTGGTGAATTTACTACCTGCACTACCCATTACAAACAGCAGAGGGCGCCAGCAACCGCTTGTCAGCGCCGCGTCTGCGCTCTTTCTAAAATCCTATGGGTTTCAATTTTCCTCTCTACTCGGTTTTCATAATTATTCGATTTTGTACATAATTTAAATACATCCATATTTGTTTCTAAATCGATAACCATGCTTTTATTTTAATGTGTGTTTTATTTTTTTTAAATGTCAACCATCATACTACAGATCACGTACATTTATTTGCTTAAAACAAAAACAAAACACGTCACACGGTTACTTCGTTGCGCTATTGGCTGATCTCTCCCTGTCGTCCCGGTTGCTGATGCTTTTGTTCGATTTCATTGGCCGGCAGCCTCGTCAGTCACACCAATTTTTGTATTTCCTGCAACATGAAACAATGCGGTGGGCGGGGTTGTGCTAATGAGTCTCAGAGAGAGAGAGAGAGAGAGAGAGAGAGAGAGAGAGAGAGAGAGAGAGAGAGAGAGAGAGAGAGAGAGAGAGAGAGAGAGAGAGAGAGAGAGAGAGAGAGAGAGAGAGAGAGAGATATCGAGATCTGCGTGAAGAGTTAACGCAAATATCATGGATTTCGACCTTGATGGAAAGCATGACCGATCCTGAACACGCCGCTGCTTGCTTTGATAAGGAATAATCACCCTGAAGCACGGTCGCACCCAACAGCACAGCCAGGGTGAGCATTTCAATTTGAATCGTTCTTTATTTATTTACTTATATCTTTATTGATTTTCAGTGCAGCGGGGATGAGGAGGTTTGCGTTTGATAAACCGATCGAGAAATCGCTTCACAAAAGGTTAGATTTATAAATGGTTATTTTATAATAATGAAGGCAGTTCAGCGTCTGCGCAGAACGGCAAGCAACGGTGTCATTGTTCTTGTCACGGGTGTATGTATGTATGTATGCATGCATGCATGCGTGTTTGTATGTATGCATGCGTGTTTGTGTGTGTGCGTGTTTCTGAACTCGCGAATGCTGCGGTGTTGTAACGTTTTATTTAGTAGCGCTTGGCTGTTGTTGCAGGGTGGATGTAGCGGACCGGATCCGTTACACTGGAGCTGTACGGATGTTGCAGTGGAAGTATATCCGTCTCTCTCTCTCAGAATCGACAGTCTAGAGACGGCTGGGAGGTGGAGGTGTCGGGGGCTGGGTTTGGCGTGGTATTAATCCACGGATTCGTTAGGACAGCCATGTACAGTATTTATAGATTCATTTGAATGCATTTATTTTAAGATGCTCGCGGCTGGGCTGTGCTTTACACATTTAATAATGATATGTGCTCGTGCCGACAGCCTGTTCAAAATGCGCATTCCTCCGTCCTGTCATTTTACAAGCACGAGAAGCGTACACGCATCGTTATGTGTCGCCTTCGAGATAATATACACTATAGCTGCACGCTCATTTCCACAAGTTATCACATATCTAGGGACAGAACCGATTGATTACATGTATTTATTTATTTTTAAAAACCGTGTATGTGTTAGTGCGTGATGTGCCCGTTTCTCGCGTTGAGAAGACGCTAATGTAATATCGTATATGGATGACGTGTGCTCTATACTGTACAAGTCTGACAGTGCGGGATGGAAATAAGACTCCCATTGCATAGCAGTTTGATCCAGTCTTGGTTTTACACCTGAGCTTGTTACCTACACACTGTGGCTAATCAAGCTGCTGTTGAAAGCTGGCGTGGGTGAAACGGCTGTGCAGTAGCTGTGGATTGGTGGTTTGGACAGTGATAGAACCCTGCAGCTCGCTTGACCACAATCTCAATTATTCCATAATGGACTTTATCAGGAAGCTTGTTGACAGTCCTGTTAGTTTACATTCCCCGAAGGTGTGTGTGACTGTGTAGCATCGCTCAGCGATCCATATGCATACCCTAACCGCAAGTGAGATCAGAAAAAACAACGAGCAAAACCCAAACTGGAAAACACATAGCTGGGACTGGAATCCGTGTCTGACGCGTGCAGTACCAGTGAAGAGTCCTCGCACAGAGCGTGGAAGACGTGTGCCATGTGCAGCCAGCGTGGCCTAACACTGAATCAGCGAATGGGACAGGGAGATGTGGAGGGAGCACCATGGTCTCCACGCCAGTCCCCACGTGGCACAGTCACACATTGGTGGACATGGGTTAGTAATGAGCATTCAGAAAGCACAAACAAAGCCAGGATGGTGCTCTCAGGAGTAGACTCTGCGACGGTACAGTCCTTTAGCAACAGTGGCACAGAAACCTGATTCCTCAGCAGAAGAGTTTTAGGAAGTGCTTTTATATGCCTCTGCTCATGCTACTCCGCTAGCTGACAGTGCTGTGCTGATCATGTACAATAACATTGCTGTTAACTGCAGAACTCCTGAAGCTGAGATCGGGTTCATGCTCCTATGAAAGTCATTGTAAAAACCTTTCTGGCCCTGAGTTAAAGTGAATGAAATAAATATGGCATGACTCGAAATCAATAACCCCTCTTCTGCATATTGGGAGCCTGGAGTCTGCAGCATCCGTCTGCTTTAGTTGGGTTCTTGCAGTTTGTGTTCCTGTTTAGTGTTTGAGTAGAGCCCCATGCTGGCTGGCTGGCTTGTGTTAGTGTTTGAGTAGAGCCCCATGCTGGCTGGCTGGCTTGTGTTAGTGTTTGAGTAGAGCCCCATGCTGGCTGGCTGGCTGGCTTGTGTTAGTGTTTGAGTAGAGCCCCATGCTGGCTGGCTTGTGTTAGTGTTTGAGTAGAGCCCCATGCTGGCTGGCTGGCTGGCTTGTGTTAATGTTTGAGTAGAGCCCCATGCTGGCTGGCTTGTGTTAATGTTTGAGTAGAGCCCCATGCTAGCTGGCTTGTGTTAGTGTTTGAGTAGAGCCCCATGCTGGCTGGCTTGTGTTAGTGTTTGAGTAGAGCCCCATGCTGGCTGGCTTGTGTTAGTGTTTGAGTAGAGCCCCATGCTGGCTGGCTTGTGTTAGTGTTTGAGTAGAGCCCCATGCTGGCTGGCTTGTGTTAGTGTTTGAGTAGAGCCCCATGCTGGCTGGCTTGTGTTAGTGTTTGAGTAGAGCCCCATGCTGGCTGGCTTGTGTTAGTGTTTGAGTAGAGCTCCATGCTGGCTGGCTTGTGCTTGCTCTCCAGTGTGTGTGTTTGGTGTCTCAGCTGCTCCCTTCACAGCACAGCGGAGCGGAGGACAGACAGCCTGCTCGGAATGCCTTCCAGTGATTTCAATCCGCTTCATTCCGTGCATTCCGGGACATTCCCAGAGAATGATGGGATTCCATTCAGTTAGTGTTCATGTGCTTCTGTGTGGCTGTATGGCATGAAGCTGCACCCCTCCACTACAGACAGCTCGCCATCGGTACACGCTGCTTGGTAGCCACTTGTATTTTTAGTTCTAGCAGCACAGGAAGTTATGTTTCAGTGTTGTTGCAGCTCAGGGTTCAGCTGTGATTCAGTGTTGTTTCAGCTCAGGGTTCAGTTGTGTTTCAGTGTTGTTGCAGCTCAGGGTTCAGCTGTGTTTCAGTGTTGTTGCAGCTCAGGGTTCAGCTGTGTTTCAGTGTTGTTGCAGCTCAGGGTTCAGCTGTGTTTGTGTTGTTGCAGCTCAGGGTTCAGCTGTGTTTCAGTGTTGTTGCAGCTCAGGGTTCAGCTGTGTTTCTGTGTTGCTGCAGCTCAGGGTTCAGCTGTATTTCAGTGTTGTTGCAGCTCAGGGTTCAGCTGTGTTTCTGTGTTGCTGCAGCTCAGGGTTCAGTTGTGTTTCAGTGTTGTTGCAGCTCAGGGTTCAGCTGTGTTTCAGTGTTGTTGCAGCTCAGGGTTCAGCTGTGTTTCAGTGTTGTTGCAGCTCAGGGTTCAGCTGTGTTTCAGTGTTGCTGCAGCTCAGGGTTCAGCTGTGTTTCAGTGTTGCTGCAGCTCAGGGTTCAGCTGTGTTTCAGTGTTGTTGCAGCTCAGGGTTCAGCTGTGTTTCAGTGTTGCTGCAGCTCAGGGTTCAGCTGTGTTTCAGTGTTGCTGCAGCTCAGGGTTCAGCTGTGTTTCAGTGTTGCTGCAGCTCAGGGTTCAGCTGTGTTTCAGTGTTGTTGCAGCTCAGGGTTCAGCTGTGTTTCAGTGTTGCTGCAGCTCAGGGTTCAGCTGTGTTTCAGTGTTGCTGCAGCTCAGGGTTCAGCTGTGTTTCAGTGTTGCTGCAGCTCAGGGTTCAGCTGTGTTTCAGTGTTGTTGCAGCTCAGGGTTCAGCTGTGTTTCAATGTTGCTGCAACTCAGGGTTCAGCTGTGTTTCAGTGTTGCTGCAGCTCAGGGTTCAGCTGTGTTTCAGTGTTGTTGCAGCTCAGGGTTCAGCTGTGTTTCAGTGTTGTTGCAGCTCAGGGTTCAGCTGTGTTTCTGTGTTGCTGCAGCTCAGGGTTCAGCTGTGTTTCAGTGTTGCTGCAGCTCAGGGTTCAGCTCTGTTTCAGTGTTGTTGCAGCTCAGGGTTCAGCTGTGTTTAATTGTAACACAGCTGTGTAGTTCTCAATGGAAGCAGGACTCTTGGAAATGATTCATCTCAATGAGCTTTGTGCAATCAGTGTGCTTGGTTAACAAACCGTTACAAATTGTCTTTTTGTTTAGTTTTCTTCTTCCCAGATTTAATTTCCTCTTCTCTTTATTTTCCAGGTTGTTTCCCACAACTCCTAACCGCTGACATCCGCAGGCTGTCCAGCCCTGGGCGCCTCACCGGTTCCCATTCCAACCCTTTTTGTTTGACCTGCTTCGGATCTTTGTCTCTGTTTGTTTCCGGTCATGTCGATTGTGGATCACAGCCCCACCACGGGCGTGGTCACCGTGATCGTGATCCTGATCGCCATCGCTGCGCTGGGGGCCTTGATACTGGGCTGCTGGTGCTACCTGCGGCTGCAGCGCATCGGCCAGTCCGAGGATGAGGAGAGCATCGTTGGGGAGGGGGAGACCAAAGAGCCCTTCCTGCTGGTGCAGTACTCTGCCAAGGGGCCGCGAGTGGAGAGGAAAACCAAGCTGACCCCCAACGGCACAGAGAGTCACAGTTAACTCTGAACCCCCAGCCCCCGACACCTCCACCTCCCCACCATCTCAAGACTCGTTCTGTCTGTCCCAAGCAGCGCTGTGAAGATCCAAAGTAGCTTGCTTTCTTTCTCCCTTGACTTGACTGACACAGATTCTCTGGAGGTGGGCAAACAGTGTCTTGTGGCTTTGCAAGTTGAGAGTTTATAGAAAGAAATGCCTGCACTGCACTGCCTGGACAAAATAAATAAAGACTCTTAGCCAGCATTTCTGTAGTTCTTTTTGCACCGAATGTCAGACTTGCATATTCAGCTGAGTCTTTTTGATGAAGCCACTTCTACTGCTGTAGATGCTGTGTAACTTGTGAACTATGGAACAAAAAGCAAAGTGGGGAAAGCGACGTCTCCATGGCTGCATTGTGCTGCACTGCTCCAGGACATGCTGCTTTTCTTTGTTAATGTTTTGTGTCTGTGTTTTAAAAGAATCAAGAACTGGAGGAGACGGTAAAAAACATCAAAGACACTAATGAGAAAATGAGGCAGGAGGCAGGCAGTTGTGTGTGTGTGTGTGTTTTTATGTCGTTCTTCTAAGGCTGGGGCGATGCTTCATTTTTCAACATCGATACCGTTTTCCAATAAAGCCGATGCATCGATTCATCGACGTTATGAAAAGGTAACAAAAAAATCCAGCAGTAATGTGCGTGGCTTACTGTGCAACAGTGCTAGTAAAGGGTTAAAAACTATCCTAGTGATTGAAATCCAGCAGTTAGTGCATGGAATAACAAATCAAAAATAAATACTCATTTTCCTACCTTACCTGTGCTGATTTGTGCCAGTTGAGATCAAAGCAAAACCCATTGATTACAAAAATAAATACAATTATTATTATTATTTTAATTTAACAACCAATCCATAGACCAACATAACTGTGCACAGGCTTGACTATCGATAGTGTTGCAATACGATGCATCACTTCAGCCTTAATTTCTACAGTCACAGCATGTCGATGGCCAGTTTATTTTCTTAATATTTCTGATAATGTGTGTTTACAGAATCGTCATGTTTTTAATGTGCAACAGTAGCTGCTGTTTTTTCTGTGAATCCTGCTAGGTTTGGAGAACAGTAGCTGCTGCTTTTCTGTGAATCCTGCTAGGTTTGGAGAACAGTAGCTGCTGTTTTTCTGTGAATCCTGCTAGGTTTGGTGAACAGTAGCTGCTGTTTTTCTGTGAATCCTGCTAGGTTTGGTGAACAGTAGCTGCTGTTTTTCTGTGAATCCTGCTTGGTTTGGAGTACAGGAGCTGCTGTTTTTCTGTGCTGCCCTCTGCTAGGACGCTGCCCAGCTCTTACCCTCCAGGACTCATGAAGGATGGCTGGGGTGTGGTTTCCAACCCCCTGTCTGGAAAGTCCCTGGAGGTCCTTGGGTTGGCTGAGCAGTCACGTTTCCTTTACAGTGAGAAAAGCATGTTGAAATGATATTACAATAAGATAGGTAAGAGTATGTTGTTTTTATATTGATGCCTTTTCCACTGAAACTGGAATTGAAATACAGTACCTTTGCTATTGTTCTTAACTGAGAGATGACCAACGTGGTCTTATTTTGGATGAAGTTTGAACTCCGAATCACTGTTAATAAAGTCCTTTCTCTTAAAGCCCCCAACCACCACCCAAGTTTTTTTTGCAAAAACAAACTAATGAATTAATCCCTGCTAAGAGCAATCAATCAGATCCCACTGAGAATGAAGCATTTTTTACTGGTTATGAAATCGGGTTACCGTTAGAAACAGGGATCTGTCTGATGTGCGCTCATGAGGAACGTGAACAATGCTACTGAAGGATTGATAAACTATTGGACTGCCCGTTGCTTTGTGAGATCGCTACCAGTAATGTTGAACTCATTTAAAAAGCAAAAACTGCCAAGCTCGTTCACCCGGATTTATTTGATATGAGATTTCATTAAGAGACACATGAACAAGAGGACTGCGTTGCTTTAGGTGAAATGGGCATGTCTAAGCTGCGTTGAGGAAAGCGTGCATGTGAAAACCTCACTGAGGAAAGCGTGCATGTGAAAACCTCACTGAGGAAAGTGTGCATGGAAAACCTCACTGAGGAAAGTGTGCATGGAAAACCTCACTGAGGAAAGCGTGCATGTGAAAACCTCACTGAGGAAAGTGTGCAAGTGAAAACCTCACTGAGGAAAGTGTGCATGTGAAAACCTCACTGAGGAAAGTGTGCATGGAAAACCACACTGTGGAAAGTGTGCATGTGAAAACCTCACTGAGGAAAGTGTGCATGGAAAACCACACTGAGGAAAGTGTGCATGGAAAACCTCACTGAGGAAAGTGTGCAAGTGAAAACCTCACTGAGGAAAGTGTGCATGTGAAAACCACACTGTGGAAAGTGTGCATGTGAAAACCTCACTGAGGAAAGTGTGCATGGAAAACCACACTGAGGAAAGTGTGCATGGAAAACCTCACTGAGGAAAGTGTGCAAGTGAAAACCTCACTGAGGAAAGTGTGCATGTGAAAACCTCACTGAGGAAAGTGTGCATGTGAAAACCTCACTGAGGAAAGTGTGCAAGTGAAAACCTCACTGTGGAAAGTGCATGTGAAAACCTCACTGAGGAAAGTGTGCATGGAAAACCACACTGAGGAAAGTGTGCATGGAAAACCTCACTGAGGAAAGCGTGCATGTGAAAACCTCACTGAGGAAAGTGTGCAAGTGAAAACCTCACTGAGGAAAGTGCATGGAAAACCACACTGAGGAAAGTGTGCATGGAAAACCTCATTGGCTTCTCAGTGTGTCAGCGTTATTAACCCTTTACCTGCTGGCAGTATGCGCAGCGCTGTGGTCCCTGTGCTGGGATTGCGAGAGTGTAATCTGCTACATGCTGTCTCTCTCCATCTGCTCTCATGGCTTTGTGTACCTTCTGTAACTCAATAAAACTTTGTAGTTACTTTCCACATGCTTGCAAGTCATTTCTGTTCTACATTACAGTCCGTTCCGCTTGAAACGCAGAGTCTGAATGGACATGCTTATTTTTCCATTGCTCCACTGTTCTGCCAACAACACAATTGTCTTTATAAAAAGCTGAAGATAAGTAAACATCGCAAAAGCCGAGTAAATTAACCCACAGTTTAACTTGCACAGATTATTATTTTTTTTTTTACAACATCTGATGTGTAAACAAATGCAGCATTTCTTTTATTTATTTTTAAAAAGAACAGATTCTTCTTGACTGCAGGGAAGTCTTGCAAAAATAAATATTATTATTATTATTATTATTATTATTATTATTATTATCATCATCATCATCATCATCAAGTTCTGCATAATTGCTAGAACATAAAAAAAAAAAAAAAAAGACATTGTTTTAATGACAGTTTGCTCGAGGGAAAAAAAAAAAAAAAAAAAAGAACCTTCCGAAACATACAAAATCAAAATGTGTGCCGTCTTGTTAAAACAACATCAGTAGCCGATTGTAAAACTTAGACAGTGTTGAGAGGAGTCTGGCTGCATCTCCCCCTCCAATATTGATCCATTCAAGCAGGAGAGACCCCTTGAGTCACATCTCATTTACAAGGGGATCCCTCCGGGTGTGTGTCTGACCCTCTGTCCGATGGAGACAGGCTCTCCTCATGGGCAGCCCCGCCGGCTCCCCCCCTCTCCTGCAGCGTGTTCTGGGGCAGCAGGCTTTCGGCTCCCCCCATCTCCTGCAGCGTGTTCTGGGGCAGCAGGTTCTCGGCTCCCCCCCTCTCCTGCAGCGTGTTCTGGGGCAGCAGGCTTTCGGCTCCCCCCCTCTCCTGCAGCGTGTTCTGGGGCAGCAGGTTCTCGGCTCCCCCCCTCTCCTGCAGCGTGTTCTGGGGCAGCAGGTTCTCGGCTCCCCCCCTCTCCTGCAGCGTGTTCTGGGGCAGCAGGCTTTCGGCTCCCCCCATCTCCTGCAGCGTGTTCTGGGACAGCAGGTTCTCGGCTCCCTCCCTCTCCTGCAGCGTGTTCTGGGGCAGCAGGTTCTCGGCTCCCTCCCTCTCCTGCAGCGTGTTCTGGGGCAGCAGGTTCTCGGCTCCCTCCCTCTCCTGCAGCGTGTTCTGGGACAGCAGGCTCTCGGACTCTCCCTGGCGTGTGTCTGCCCTGCTGTCCGGTGGAGACGGCATATGCAGCAGCGGTTCCTTCTCTTGGTGGAAAGCCGAGGAGGAGGAGGAGCGGAGCGGGCTGCTGTGCCGCTGCACGAATCGGACCAGGTTGGGGAGGGTGATGGGAGCGTCTTCAGGATACTTCACGCTTTGGTGTTTCCTAAACAGTAAATAAAATGGAGGTTATTTACTTTATTCAGCCAGGACAGCCCTATGTGTGTGGAGCATCACTGCTCACTGCAACGCAGCTGAACCCTGGCTCTTTGTGTGAGGAGTATCATGGCTCTCTGTGTGAGGAGCATCACTGCTGTCTGCAACGCAGCTGAACCCTGGCTCTGTGTGTGAGGAGTATCATGGCTCTCTGTGTGAGGAGCATCACTGCTGTCTGCAACACAGCTGAACCCTAGCTCTGTGTGCAATCACTGTGTTTGGTTCCTGTTTTAATTTTTTGCTTAATTTTATGCTATCGATTGTAAGTCGCCCTGGATAAGGGCGTCTGCTAAGAAATAAATAATAATAATAATAATAATAATAATAATAATAATATGCTGACAGCACCACAGAGGAGAAAAAAAAAACAGAACAAAAAACCAAAAGGCTTCTGGTTTTGAATTTGCTAACCTCAGGTTAGCAAAGCGAGCCATTGTGGTTTTCAAAAACACACAAACAAGCAATCTCATTACTCTGACTGCAGAAAGCATGCACAGAGCTATGGAATAGGCATTCTGTAACCAGCCATTTCACCAGGGTGCCTCGGCTAATTATGACACTACAGTGCACAGCAATGCAAGGACTCCTCCACAATAAAGCTGCCTGGCTTTGTGACTGAGCATCTTTTATCTCAGTGTCTATGTGGCGTATGGCTGCACAGCTAGAAGTCACTCTGCTTGATGAATGCCACTGGCTCTGTGCTGCAGGCTGAGACTCATGACTCTGAATCACATCCACCTTACGTAACAAGAGCGCTGCATCTAAAACAGGAAGCAGAGCGAGATCGATGGGGAGAGAGTGAGATAGAGAAAGAGCGATGGGGAGAGAGCGAGAGAGCTATAGGGAGGCAGGCAGGCATTGACAGTTTAAGGATGTAACTCAAATTAACGCCCACCTGACATCAGCAGTGCCCTACTTGTTAATAATAGCCTCGCTTGTGGGAGCTTGTCTGTGTGCCTCTGAATCATTGCAGCACAATGCCTGCTTCCAACACATACAGCAACAAGCACAGCACTGTACTGAATTCACAGAATCACGAAAGGCACTGACGTTGTCCGTCTTAATCACTAAAACAGAAACCAGTTTGAAAGTGTGAACATGAAAATCCACACAGTAACAATAAAGCTCCGAGGAGAGGAGAGGAGAGGAGAGGAGAGGAGAGCACAGTGCTTCCGTCTGCTTGATGCATCGCATCCCCGCAGTCACACTTCCTCAACCCAATACACACGTGTCACTCTTCTTCTGAAACTGTACTTTACAGCATGCGAGGCATCTGCTGCACACGCCTCTATACATCTGCTGCACTGCCCTTTAGTAATGCTCAGCTGGGAATGTTCTGAATCGAGAAAAAAATATCAAAATAGAGCAAACTCATTCAAAAGCTAAGCAAAACCAGACCCTGAACAAAGAACCCCATCTATCATGGAGTTTGGAATTCAGAGACAGCATTCTGCAAGTTCTACACTTTAACATGTGAAACATCAGGCCGTCCACTAGAATCCTTGGAAGTAAAACTAATCTTGCATGGATTGTTTGAGTATCACCTAATTCAAGTGTAGCAGCGCGGGGCTGGGTGTAAGATACAGCTGATCACCTGATTCAAGTGTAGCAGCGCGGGGCTGGGTGTAGGATACAGCTGATCACCTAATTCAAGTGTAGCAGCGCGGGGCTGGGTGTAGGATACAGCTGATCACCTGATTCAAGTGTAGCAGCGCGGGGCTGGGTGTAAGATACAGCTGATCACCTGATTCAAGTGTAGCAGCGCGGGGCTGGGTGTAGGATACAGCTCATCACCTGATTCAAGTGTAGCAGCGCGGGGCTGGGTGTAGGATACAGCTGATCACCTGATTCAAGTGTAGCAGCGCGGGGCTGGGTGTAGGATACAGCTGATCACCTGATTCAAGTGTAGCAGCGCGGGGCTGGGTGTAAGATACAGCTGATCACCTGATTCAAGTGTAGCAGCGCGGGGCTGGGTGTAGGATACAGCTGATCACCTGATTCAAGTGTAGCAGCGCGGGGCTGGGTGTAAGATACAGCTGATCACCTGATTCAAGTGTAGCAGCGCGGGGCTGGGTGTAGGATACAGCTGATCACCTGATTCAAGTGTAGCAGCGCGGGGCTGGGTGTAGGATACAGCTGATCACCTGATTCAAGTGTAGCAGCGCGGGGCTGGGTGTAGGATACAGCTGATCACCTGATTCAAGTGTAGCAGCGCGGGGCTGGGTGTAGGATACAGCTCATCACCTAATTCAAGTGTAGCAGCGCGGGGCTGGGTGTAGGATACAGCTCATCACCTAATTCAAGTGTAGCAGCGCGGGGCTGGGTGTAGGATACAGCTGATCACCTGATTCAAGTGTAGCAGCGCGGGGCTGGGTGTAAGATACAGCTGATCACCTGATTCAAGTGTAGCAGCGCGGGGCTGGGTGTAAGATACAGCTGATCACCTGATTCAAGTGTAGCAGCGCGGGGCTGGGTGTAGGATACAGCTGATCACCTGATTCAAGTGTAGCAGCGCGGGGCTGGGTGTAAGATACAGCTGATCACCTGATTCAAGTGTAGCAGCGCGGGGCTGGGTGTAGGATACAGCTCATCACCTGATTCAAGTGTAGCAGCGCGGGGCTGGGTGTAGGATACAGCTGATCACCTGATTCAAGTGTAGCAGCGCGGGGCTGGGTGTAGGATACAGCTGATCACCTGATTCAAGTGTAGCAGCGCGGGGCTGGGTGTAGGATACAGCTGATCACCTGATTCAAGTGTAGCAGCGCGGGGCTGGGTGTAGGATACAGCTGATCACCTGATTCAAGTGTAGCAGCGCGGGGCTGGGTGTAGGATACAGCTGATCACCTGATTCAAGTGTAGCAGCGCTGGGGCTGGGTGTAGGATACAGCTGATCACCTGATTCAAGTGTAGCAGCGCTGGGGCTGGGTGTAAGATACAGCTCATCACCTAATCAGGTAAGCCATGCACATTACCTGTCGCTTGGGAAGAACAGAATGGTTGGATAACGGTCCACCATAAACTCCCACGGGAGATCATTTTTGGCAGCATTTATTCTAAAAGAATTAAAAAAAAAAAAAAAAAAAGTTAAAAATGCACAATTATTTTTGGCTTGTTATTTATATGAAGATTTACTCTGACATGTGCGCTGCCTCAGAACTCCCTCGTTAACTGCCTGTTTGTTTAAGGGTACGTGTGGGGGAAAATAAAATATTTTCGAGGACGTCTAATAAGGACACTATGTGTGTCCTCGTCCTGCCTCCTACCTGCACACAGCCAGTCTCGGGTTGGACAGGGAGAGACGGGCCAGCTGGATGATGACGTGATTGAGAGCGGAGCAGAAGCCACACCACTGAGTGTAATAGAAGAGAAGGACGTCCTGCAAGCAAACGATCCATCAGCACAGGCAGGCACAGAAGAGCTTCCAAACACAGCACCCCCGTGTTTAAAACACACCTTTCATTTACCAACCACAGCGCCCCCGTGTTTAAAACACACCTTTCATTTACCAACCACAGCGCCCCCCTGTGTTTAAAACACACCTTTCATTTACCTTTAATTCTGCGTTGCAATTGAAGGATCTCTTTTACCAGACAAGCGAATGTTGAATCAGACATCGAAACCCCCAATGGGCTGGCAGCGCTTTCTCTGCCAGTGTAAGAGAATTATTAAAAAGCACCTTTTCAGGGTCCATCACTGCTCTGTGGAATGTCCGAGTGGTCACCGTGGTGATTAAAGACTCTCCCACAGGCTCCCGCGCCGCCTCCCCAACCAGGTGCCTCTGCAGGGGACTGTAGGGGGCGCTGTAGTTCTGAATGAAGGACTCTGAAACACAACACAAACAGGCAGACTGCTACGTGCAGCGGAAACCAACAGAGACGTACTGCAACCCCAGAGACACACAAAGCTCTGTAGTAAAACAGGTATTACAATGTTGCTTGTGTTTAGTTGAGTACTAATGCCACCTTTAATTCTTGCCTATTGTGTGTTTGTGTGTGTGTGTGTGTTCTGTCACTCTTGGTTCATTTAATTTTGAATATTGTTTACCATGCATACTAAACTCTTTCTACAAAAATGTTCCTTTTTGACCACATCTGCAATTAGATGTTTGATAACATGTCATGCACAATTCATGTGAGCTCCAAGTATTCTGTTAGACTATAACCTGGCACAGCTCAGTTAGGAACCTGCTGCACCATCTCCACTCCACTGCTGTCAGGAAGGAGTAGAAAAGAAGACACCACACAGACACACATAGACACACACACAGACACACACACAGACACACACACAGACACACACACACACACAGACACACACACATAGACACACACACAGCCAAACACACACATACACACAGACACATACACACAGACACACATTGACACACAGCCACACACACACACAGACACACATTGACACACAGCCACACACACACACACACACACACACACATACACACATACATTGACACACAGCCACACACACACACACACATTGACACACAGCCACACACATTGACACACAGCCACACACACATACATTGACACACAGCCACACACACAGACACACACTGACACACAGACACACACACACACACACACACACACACACACACAGCCTCGTCCAGGCCGGAACATACCCAGTGTGTTTCTCACAATGCCCTGCTCCTGGTTCAGGACGTGGTGCACCTCATCCTGAAGGTTCAGCACAGTGGCAAACCCCATCATGCTGGCGTTCTCGGGGGCGCCCAGCCTCCTGGCAAACTCCCAGTGCAGCCCCGAGTCCAGCAAGTAAAAGTTCAGGGTCTTATTAGTCCTACACTTGAGCCCTGTGACAGCGCTGTGTGCAGAAGCAGAGCCGCGGTCCTCAATGTGAGGCAGCGCAGCGCGGCTGTCCTGCTGTGTAGAGGAGCCCTTGCTGAGACTCCAGCAGCAGGCAGTGTAGTAGTCCAGGGGGCTGGAGGAGCTCAGTACGTGGCTGCACTGCACCTTCCCGGAGAGGGGCTGTGTGAAGAAGTCCTCTCGGAGGTACAGCGAGTCCAGGGAGGGGCAATGCCAGGGCCCGAGGGCCTGGTCGAGGCAGAGCTCACAGACATTATGAGTCCTGGAGACGGAGAGCCAGTGCGGGAGAGCCAGCGTGTTGCAGCAGGGGGCTCTGCTCAGGGAGCCAGGCTCGCCCCACACTTCTGGCTCCATGAAGCCAGGCCAGGATGAGCCATTGCAGCTGTGATACTGCACAGCAATCTCTGCCACCTGCCAATTCAACAAAGACACAAGGAAGAGATTATTCTTTTATAACAGAACCCCCTGGTCTGACTGCATGACAGCTTACCAAGGAACAGCATCTCCCCTCCCCATACGTTAGGAAAGATAGAGGGGCTCTGGGCTATCACTCTGGGACCGAGACCTGCTTAGAGAAAATGTTTCATTCATTGTAACAGGAATTCACTTCTTTTAGTCCGGGCTCTTTTGAATGCCACAGTGCCACTGGATTAGAAATGCTGCTTGCATTGTAGCAGAAACCATGTCATCTGATTAAATTATCAACAGCGGATTTTCATTTCTGTATGCACTTTTATTTATTTTCATCCTTGTTTCAGTTCTATAAAATTTAATTGTACAGCAGAGCAGAATTGCTCCACTATGACAGTCGTTCTAAAGGAGCCAAGCTTACGCTCAGTCCAACATGTCTGTTTGCATGCCTGACTGACCTCCACAATAGAGTCATTTTCCCCACAATAGTTTTCCCTTAGAATTACCACAGTGTCATGAAGCAATCCAGCAGAAGCCGACTGACAAACGTCATTTTCAGAAAATCCATTTTCTGGTTCAGTTTTCCGCATACATTAGATTTTCTGAAACCTTGATCTCATTTCAACTCTCTTCCACAGAGGACTGGTTCACCTACACGCTCACTGCATTGAAACACGTCTCTCAAATGGTGGATGAAAGGAGTCGGGGCAGGACCTTGGATTTCGGGTTAAACATCCCAGTGGAGCCTCTATTAGAAGCAGCTGGCTCGGGTGCAGTGCTCAGCAGTGACTGGTCCCCTCACCTCCTCTACGAGGGGCTGGCTGGGGGCCAGCGGGTCGAAGGGCAGGAAGATGATCAGCGCGGCCCCCTTCCTCAGCTCCTGCTCCAGAGCACGGCTCTTCCCTCCGTGAGGACGCAGCCAGCGCACCAGCCACTCCCGGTGCTCCAAGGCCCAGCGGCAGATGTTCTCTGAGGTGAAGTTCAGCACGTGGCTCGGGAACGTCTGCATGGAAAGTGAGCCACAGGAGACAGTGTGAAGCACATTCCCTTATGAGCTTAGTGTCTGCATGGAAACAAACAAGTGAGCCAGAGGAGACAGTGTGAAGCACATTCCCTTATGAGCTTAGTGTCTGCATGGAAACAAACAAGTGAGCCAGAGGAGACAGTGTGAAGCACATTCCCTTATGAGCTTAGTGTCTATATGGAAACAAACAAGTGAGCCAGAGAAGACAGTGTGAAGCACATTCCCTTATGAGCTTAGTGTCTGCATGGAAAGTGAGCCAGAGAAGACAGTGTGAAGCACATTCCCTTATAAGCTTAGTGTCTGCATGGAAACAAACAAGTGAGCCAGAGGAGACAGTGTGAAGCACATTCCCTTATAAGCTTAGTGTCTGCATGCTTTTTCTGTATTTGTGTCTCAGCAACGTGTGGTTTTGAAAGGAGTGAGCAGTCCCAGTTTCGAAGGCTGGTTTCTCGTTACTCACCAGAGACGTGTTGAAGTGTCTGTGCATGTAGACTGTCCCGGGAGCGTCCAGTGAAATTGCTTTTGCCACCTGCTTACTTGTTATCACCCCGAAACGCATGACACCCTGGAAATCTGAAACCACAGAAAGGAGGTGAGAGAGAGAGAGAGAGAGAGAGAGAGAGAGAGAGAGAGAGAGAGAGAGATGGGGGTGCAAGCAGCTCTAGGGAGCTTCACACCAATTCTAAAATAAATGCTTCAATAAGAAATGCTAATGTTGCATGCCACTGGCTCAATCACTGCAGATGCACGGTAATGTACATTATTTCATTTTATATTTTTAAACTAAGTCACATAAGGACCAACCTTCTGAGCAGTGCATTCATCCTACATGACCCAACAACACTCTTCACATACCCTGAAGAACAGAAAACGCTCACTGGCTGAGTGTGTGTATCCCGTAGCAACCTCATCAGTTGTGCTCACATTGTGAAGCCATGAGACCCTCCTACAAAAACCACTGAGCCGGATAGCATTGCTTCAGGCATTTCAAACAGTATCCCCGACACACACACCAGCGCATTAGTTAAAGGGACAAACACATGGACGTACTGCAGACTCCCCCCTTTCATTATCACACAGTGCTGCTTGGCTTGGGTGCAGGACTAGCGCGGGTCTCCTCACTAAAGCAGCTGCAGACCAGCCCCTTACCTCTCCTGAGAGCCTGCAGAGCCGAGGTGAGGAAGGTCAGGTACCCAGGGGGCTGTGGAGAGGCGTTGAACTCAAAGTACCCCAGAACCCCTGGCTGAGAGAGAGCAGGGAGCAGGGTTAGCACTGGGGTCACTTCATTTCCTAAGAGTGTAAACTTTAGTATTGAACGTCTTCAAACGTCTCGACTTCTGCACGGTGGCAGCATTTGTTTTTTGTATGCTAAATGGAAAAAAAACAAAAAAAACAAAAAGGAACTCAAGAAAGAAAGATACCTCATAATGAGACAAGAAGTCTTGCAGTCCGGCCCGGGAAGGAACATACTGGAGAGGAGTGATCACCCTGCGAATGAACTTCTCCACATAGGCAGCCGTGATGGGGCCATTGTACTCAATGGGGCCAAACCTGTGCAAGGAGAGAGATAGAGAGATAGAGAGAGATAGAGAGGGGCACAGTGCAACTCATAGGACTGTCATTCAGGGACACAGCAGACACTACAAACCTGTGCAAGAGATAGAGAGAGAGAGGCACAGTGCAACTCATAGGACTGTCATTCAGGGACACAGCAGACACTACAAACCTGTGCAAGAGATAGAGAGAGAGAGAGAGAGATAGAGAGAGAGAGGCACAGTGCAACTCATAGGACTGTCATTCAGGGACACAGCAGACACTACAAACCTGTGCAAGAGATAGAGAGAGAGAGAGAGATAGAGAGGGGCACAGTGCAACACATAGGACTGTCATTCAGGGACACAGCAGACACTACAAACCTGTGCAAGAGATAGAGAGAGAGAGAGATAGAGAGGGGCACAGTGCAACACATAGGACTGTCATTCAGGGACACAGCAGACACTACAAACCTGTGCAAGAGATAGATAGAGAGAGAGAGAGATAGAGAGATAGAGAGAGGCACAGTGCAACTCATAGGACTGTCATTCAGGGACACAGCAGACACTACAAACCTGTGCAAGAGATAGATAGAGAGAGAGAGAGAGAGATAGAGAGATAGAGAGAGGCACAGTGCAACTCATAGGACTGTCATTCAGGGACACAGCAGACACTACAAACCTGTGCAAGAGATAGAGAGACAGAGAGATAGAGAGAGAGATAGAGAGGGGCACAGTGCAACTCATAGGACTGTCATTCAGGGACACAGCAGACACTACAAACCTGTGCAAGAGATAGATAGAGAGAGAGAGAGAGATAGAGAGATAGAGAGAGGCACAGTGCAACTCATAGGACTGTCATTCAGGGACACAGCAGACACTACAAACCTGTGCAAGAGATAGAGAGAGAGAGAGAGAGAGAGAGATAGAGAGATAGAGAGAGGCACAGTGCAACTCATAGGACTGTCATTCAGGGACACAGCAGACACTACAAACCTGTGCAAGAGATAGATAGAGAGAGAGAGAGAGATAGAGAGATAGAGAGAGGCACAGTGCAACTCATAGGACTGTCATTCAGGGACACAGCAGACACTACAAACCTGTGCAAGAGATAGAGAGAGAGAGAGAGAGAGATAGAGAGATAGAGAGAGGCACAGTGCAACTCATAGGACTGTCATTCAGGGACACAGCAGACACTACAAACCTGTGCAAGAGATAGAGAGACAGAGAGATAGAGAGAGAGATAGAGAGGGGCACAGTGCAACTCATAGGACTGTCATTCAGTGACACAGCAGACACTACAAACCTGTGCAAGAGAGAGCAACAGCTCCCCCTTGTGGAAGAATAACACCTTGTAAATATATCTATGCACTTTGCTAAATCCCATGTTAGTCACTGGGGAACCCAGGTGTGACCATCCCAACCGCAGTGCAGCTCCAGTCTCATTCCCACTCCTGCAATTCCCAAACCGTGCCCCGCTCTGCTGCTCCCTCACCTTCTGTGATACAGGTATATGACGGGATAGTGATAGAAGTTATTCTGCTTCCTGCATTTCCCTTGGTTCCACCAGCAGTTCACAGCTACAAACTGCACCTGCAAAGAGAAACCACAGTGTTATAGCAGCACGCTGGGGCTAATCAAGCTCTAGTAAAACCTGGAATGGGTGAAACTGCTCTGCCATAGGAGTTTTAATTTCATCCCTGCCCCAAATCTGGGTTTAAAATCAGAAGAGGTCTAGTCCACATCAAAGCCCTAATCTGATTTATAAATAATGATTTGGATAACCTTCATAATTCAAATTGCAGAATATGACACTATAAATAAATTCCCTGGTAAGCAGCTCGAGTTAACAATGACCATGTCATGACTAATGTTACATAGAAATGACTCACGGTACACTCCGAGAGCCTGTTTAATCCTGATAAAACACAACTTGTTGTTGTGATGTGTCACCCACAGTGGCAGTAAACAGTTAGTTACCTGGTCTGCCAGCTTCCTGGCGACCTGCTCGATCTCTCCTCTGGCGGAGATGGACTGCCCGCACCAGGGAGCGTAGAAATAGAGCAGCGAGACCTCGGAGGCGCTGCGCAGCGACTCCGCCTCGTCCAGCTGCCCGAGGTACAGGTCCACTACCGGGGAATCGGGAGAGAAGAACCGCGTGGGCGGCTGAGCGGGGAACACAACCTGCTTCGTCTCACTGTCGAAACAGAGAACGAGGTCAGCAAGGCAGGCTCAATTAAAAAAAAAAAAAACAACAAATAAAATAAACCAAATTATCGATGAACAAAACACGACAGCCAGGATCATGCAGCTGGCTCTTTGTGTGTGTGTAATATATATATATATATATATATATATATATATATATATATATATATATATATATATATAGTTCTTCCTGTGGTGACCTCATATGGGGACAGATATAAAAAAATAAAACTTCTAGTTTTTCTGCAAGGATAAACATATGGAAGACGTAAATGCATGATATGATAGCCTCATCTGAGGATGCCATGACACCCCCCCTCCTATGATATGATAGGATAGCCTCATCTGAGGATGCCATGGGACCCCCCCTCCTATGATATGATATGATAGGATAGCCTCATCTGAGGATGCCATGGCACCCCCCCTCCTATGATATGATATGATAGCCTCATCTGAGGAAGCCATGGCACCCCCCCTCCTATGATATGATATGATAGGATAGCCTCATCTGAGGATGCCATGGCACCCCCCCTCCTATGATATGATATGATAGGATAGCCTCATCTGAGGATGCCATGACACCCCCCCTCCTATGATATGATAGCCTCATCTGAGGATGCCATGACACCCCCCTCCTATGATATGATATGATAGGATAGCCTCATCTGAGGATGCCATGACACCCCCCCTCCTATGATATGATAGCCTCATCTGAGGATGCCATGACACCCCCCTCCTATGATATGATATGATAGGATAGCCTCATCTGAGGATGCCATGACACCCCCCCTCCTATGATATGATATGATAGGATAGCCTCATCTGAGGATGCCATGACACCCCCCTCCTATGATATGATATGATAGGATAGCCTCATCTGAGGATGCCATGACACCCCCCTCCTATGATATGATAGCCTCATCTGAGGATGCCATGGCACCCCCCCTCCTATGATATGATAGCCTCATTGTCTTGCTCTTATTGTATTACTTGTATTGTAACACTTGAATGTATTTGTATTTGCTTGCGATTGTAAGTCGCCCTGGATAAGGGCGTCTGCTAAGTAAATAATAATAATAATAATAATAATAATAATAATAATCTGAGGATGCCATGGCACCCCCCTCCCCCTCCCATATTAAGCCATGGAAAACATACAGTATTCATTAATATGTCCAAAACTACTTTTGTTCAGCATATTTTCAATATGTAATGCATGAAAGGGTTAAAACTGACGTATATTGCGTGACCGCAAATACAAGAGCGACACGTCGCCAATCACCGATCCCACAGCTCTTCATGCTGTGATACACGACCAGCTACTGATAGCTTACTGGCGGTGTTGGCGAGGTTTTAAAAGCATGCATTTATTTATATAGTCAACTGGCGTGTTATGAATGATACGATTAAATATTACAGCTGTGTATTATTCTACACTGCAAAACAGTGTAGAACTGACCGATAACAACCTTCTTAAATAGCGAATCGTTCCCGTGTTTGTTGCGGTTTCATGTGAGAGTTAAACACATATTATACAGCTACAGTATATCATATTGTTATTAAGCACGATGATGTTTACTGTCTTTCAGACCCCTTCCTGTGGTATACAGAGAGGACGCGAAACTGAGATCGTGCGTTACCTGCAGGTGAACGTTATTGCAAGAATCAGGCTGCAGCTCAGCACGATGGCTCCGCACAGCAATGCAGGTCTCCGGGCCATCTGATTCACCACCTGCCGGAGAGAACCCCGCAACCGGAGCAGCATTCCGAGCTCACCCCGTCACTCCCATTTATAAACTCGACACCGGACAGGGGGAGGGAACTAGGCCCCTTTGGCACAGCCCGCTTTATTTGAATAGTGACCGACTCCAAGCCCTCAGAGCCCGGTGTGTATCAGACAAACCCCTCACCGCCACGTACTCCCCAATGCTTCCGCTTTGGCTTCAGCAGCAAAGTAGTCTTAGGGTTGATCGCTGAAGTGCTTCTTAGGAAACAGAATGTAAAACAGAGTATATGATGGTTGCAAATAGCAGCCTTTTAACTACCGTGACAGTCTGTTACGTACTTTTGAGATAGTCCCAAACTATAACTGCGCCCAGTTTGATAGGCTGTTAAAAAGGAGATTACGATGACTGCTTATTGGATGAAAAACGTGCTGCAAAGCAGTCTGGGTAGAAATGTCGGGGGGGGGGGGGGTTACCGTATTTCAAAAAATATACGCGTACCTCAACGTGCGCTTTAAACAGCGTCAGCTTGAATAAAACGCAAGTTCACAGAGAAATGCAAAACTGTACGGTTCATTGAAATTAAACTGATGAAAAATGAACCGTAAAAGCATACGATCACCCCTTGCATCCGAAAAGTAACAATAACCTTCTATAAGCCTGCTTAAAACAGCGAGAAAGCTTAACTTCAGTCAACTTCTTCGGTGTTCTGGACTAAACAGATACAGTTCTAATTGACGCCAGCCGTGGTGCAATTACAAGAACAAATGAACCAGGAGCCCCACACTGTGCAGCACGCATTCAGGAACAAATGAACCAGGAGCCCCACATTGTGCAGCATGCACTCAGGAACAAATGAACCAGGAGCCCCACACTGTGCAGCACGCATTCAGGAGCGCCGCACTGTGCAGCACACATTCAGGAGCCCCACACTGTGCAGCACGCACTCAGGAGCGCCGCACTGTGCAGCACGCACTCAGGAGCCCCGCACTGTGCAGCACGCACTCAGGAGCCCCGCACTCTGCAGCACGCACTCAGGAGCCCCGCACTGTGCAGCACGCACTCAGGAGCCCCACACTCTGCAGCACGCACTCAGGAGCCCCACACTCTGCAGCACGCACTCAGGAGCCCCACACTGTGCAGCACGCACTCAGGAGCGCCGCACTGTGCAGCACACATTCAGGAGCGCCGCACTGTGCAGCACGCACTCAGGAGCGCCGCACTGTGCAGCACGCACTCAGGAGCGCCGCACTGTGCAGCACGCACTCAGGAGCGCCGCACTGTGCAGCACGCACTCAGGAGCGCCGCACTGTGCAGCACGCACTCAGGAGCGCCGCACTGTGCAGCACGCACTCAGGAGCGCCGCACTGTGCAGCACGCACTCAGGAGCCCCGCACTGTGCAGCACGCACTCAGGAGCCCCGCACTGTGCAGCACGCACTCAGGAGCCCCGCACTGTGCAGCACGCACTCAGGAGCCCCGCACTGTGCAGCACGCACTCAGGAGCCCCGCACTCTGCAGCACGCACTCAGGAACAGTAACAGTAAACAGGGCTACACACGAGACAAAAGTAAATGAATCTTTTAATTTTGGCATTGTTGGTCAATACAGCTCAATGCCAACAGGCATCAGAAGTGATTATGAGAAATAATCAACGTTGGAACAGCAAGCGAACTCGAACACTTAACTCCTGAACACTCTGTACTAAAAACAAAACAAACACTTAAAGAAAGAGTTGCATGAAGTCGTCTTCTTGCTTCTGTTTCTTCAAGCAGCTCAGATGCACCGTTTAAAAAATAAATAAATAAAAAAAAACACCCTCCATAAAATCGTCTGTCTACTTTTTAATTTTTTATTCAAAACAAGCAGTTAGGTCCTATTTTAAAACATAAGCGGTGGCTGATACACCGAACAGCCTCCCCCATCATTCCGTAACAACTCGCCCAAGTGTAATACTGTCCTAGGAAAAGGCATCGATGCGTGTGATCAGTTTTAAACAGTGATGAAACAGCAAAGTCATGATTAAAACAAAGCCACGCCAGTGACAGCTATGGTAACGTATGATTCTAACTTTAGTACAGCAGAGGCAGCTTGCATAACCTCTGCTGTTGCCCTTGGAGACCCACAAAGGGACTGTCTGACTGACTGTCAGCCCTCCTCCTTTCTGCTTACTTCAGCAATGGCAAATACTCGTTTCACACTTCATTCAGCTCCCGCAACACCCTCCATTTTCAACTGCATTCATTAATTGACTTGCTAATTAAGGACTTAATGAATGTCTTTAAGCAAAAAACTGTATTTTCCAAAGTCGTTATCATTTGGAGCGATCAGGTGGTCATTCCTTGCTTTGGCCAGCTTCATTAATAGGAACTCTCTCCTATCCTCCCACTCCTTCAGCTCTGCTTTGCCGTGAGCCAGCTTGCAGCCGTCTTCCTCTGTGCAAGAGCCTTTAAGATACCTGCAACGGCAATACATTGAGTCAATATTTCAAAAGGACATCGTTACATTAAAACACTGAATGCATGAACATTTAAAAAAAAAAATATATATATATATATATATATATATATATATACACAGGGATGGAAATCAGGTTGTAATACCAGCTTGATCAGCCCCAGTGTGTACTGGTAACATGCTCAGTCTTATTAAACCCCCAGTAAAATAGCTATGCAATGGCACAAGCCTACCTCTCGCACACTCTGAAGCAGCCGGTAGGGAAGCGATACTGCCAGCAGTTCTGATCGTCCTCGCTGTTGAACAGCTTGTCCTTGTGTTTCTCTGAAGTGATGTGCTGCTGCCACTGCTTCTCACTGTTACAGTTCTTCCCACACAGCCAGCAGTGATAGCCAGCCTACACAAATACAGAGACACTGGATCTGTAAAGCAGTACATTAGCATGCCAGCTGCCGATTTCACTGCAGCCCTCCAGGATGGAAGTAAGGCTCCTATTGCACAGCCGTTTCACCCATGCCAGGTTTGAATACAAGCTTGATTCGACGCAGTGTATAGGTGTGTCTTATTAAAAACTCATAGCAAAACCAGGACTGGATTGAACTGCTATGCAACGGGAGCCTTATTTCTATTCCTGCGCGCTGGTCAAGCAGTACTTTAGGTGTTCATTACAGTACAATTAACACCCTGCTCACTGCTTTGAAACTAGAACGATTTCATACAAAAATAAATAAATTAAAAGCAATGCAAAAAAATCCAACTGTCTGCAATAGCCATGAGACTTGAGAAATCACCTACGATGCATGGTGGTGAATCCAGAATGGCAAAATCATTGCAACTTAAATTACGTTTTAATGCTGCAGCACCAGGACTAAACCAAACCCAATGCCTTAGCACACTTAAACACAGCTCAAAATGAAGATTCGAATTCTTGCTTAGAAGTTCTTCCACCCTGCACAAATAACCAAGAAGCACGTTCATATTGACAGTCACGCTGTATTCACATTCCTTCAACTGTCTACAGAGTACTGTGTGGCCCAGTATTGTTCAGTAACACTAATCACAGTGAATGTTCCCTTACCATTTCTTCAGCGTAGTCTGTGGGCATGTGAATCGGATTCCCGTTCTGTCTGACTGCCTCCTCTCCGTGCTCTGGCTTCGCACTCTGACTCTTCAGCCACAGTTCATACAGCTGCTCCATGTCTTGGACTTGACAAAAAAAACATCAAAATTATATCAATAAATAAATACGTCAGTCATCTTCTGGCAACAGCCAAGCGGTAGGATTTAAAAGAGAGACAACCAGAGTCTCAAGGAATTGTAACTTATTTTAAGATGAGTCATTCAGTATACTGTCATCCGAATACTACTCTGGGGCTCGTTTCACAAAAACGATTTGTGACGATTCACAATCACAAGTACCTCGCAAATAAAAAATTGGGTTTCATAAAAGTGTCGCTGGGCTGCGACATCGCCAACTTTCACAAGAAACCTGCGACTGCCAGACAGCAGCTGCAAGTAGTAATTTCCATGGCAGATCCTGTTTTAGGACGTACCGTGGCGCTCATACTAGCACGTCTGACCTGGATACTCCCTGCTAGTGTCCTTCATGCGAGTCCACATGTCTGACCTGGATACTCACTGCTAGTGTCCTTCATGCGAGTCCACATGTCTGACCTGGATACTCACTGCTAGTGTCCTTCATGCAAGTCCACATGTCTGACCTGGATACTCCCTGCTAGTGTCCTTCATGTAAGTCCACATGTCTGACCTGGATACTCCCTGCTAGTGTCCTTCATGTAAGTCCACATGTCTGACCTGGATACTCCCTGCTAGTGTCCTTCATGTAAGTCCACATGTCTGACCTGGATACTCCCTGCTAGTGTCCTTCATGTAAGTCCACATGTCTGACCTGGATACTCCCTGCTAGTGTCCTTCATGTAAGTCCACATGTCTGACCTGGATACTCCCTGCTAGTGTCCTTCATGTAAGTCCACATGTCTGACCTGGATACTCACTGCTAGTGTCCTTCATGTAAGTCCACATGTCTCGCTCCTCCGGGCTGTGAGCGAACGAGCAGTTCCCAATGTACTGGCACTTCTTGCCAGAAGCTATATGGATGCACAGCTGATGGCATAAAAATAAAAAAAAAACTCTTTCAGATATGTCTGAAAAGGCTACCATAGCAGACAATGAGCATATACAGACTTGGAAGGACTGAACCTACGTCAAACTGTGCAGGAATAGGTTTCTTGGTTGGGAGCGGGCGGATGGTGGTCCACTTCTTGCGCTCACTGGACATGACCAGCACAACGCGCCTCTCTTTAGACCATCTAGAGAAGCAAGAAGACCGAAACTCAACAGGTACATTCTACCACAAGAGGTCTAAAAATCAAAATCCTTAAACTGAGGGAACACGACGCACCCTTTTTCAGAGGCTTGAAACCTGGTTCCAGGAGACCGGGGGAGCTAGTTTGAGGCGACTTTGCTGTATCAAACCCCCAAAAGTCTCCACTGGTGTGCCGTGCAGTGTCCTGAAACCTAGTCTCCTGAAACCAAGTTCCGAGCCACAAAATGGCTTCATGTTCCCTCAGATTTAGACTTGAACTGAGCTACCCGGTAGTGGAGCACAGAGCTGGCATTGAAAAGCAGCGAGGGCATTACTCCCCAGAGCGCTGGCATTGAAAAGCAGCGAGGGCATTACTCCCCAGAGCGCTGGCATTGAAAAGCAGCGAGGGCATTACTCCCCAGAGCCCTGGCATTGAAAAGCAGCGAGGGCATTACTCCCCAGAGCGCTGGCATTGAAAAGCAGCGAGGGCATTACTCACGGGTGCCTGGCTTTAGCAGTGCAGTACTTCTTGTTCTTGTCTGGTTCGCTGACTTGTCCGTTTCTCCAGCACTGTCCGCAAACAAACTGTATCTTCACATTAGGGGGGCCGAATCTCGCAGGCATCCCGTGGGTCTGCTTTAGAAGATTGCATTACAAAAAAAATAAAAAGTTTGACTCGGGTCACTTGTGAAGTGTTTTGTTTAATACCGGCTAATCCCAAACACACTCAGGCAAGAAGCTGTCTGAAGTAACGTCTATTTTACCCGAGCATTCATACTGAATAATGTAGAAGGGTTCATCTGTTAAATATGAGAGGCGGAGGGTTAAACAAATAAATTAAACAAAACTCAGGGTCACCTGGGCTCCCTGGAAATTCACTTCCATGCTTGACCAATACTTCTTAGACTCCAGAGTAATAGCTTCTGGTGTGATTCCTAAACATACAAAAACAAAAGCAAAGGGTGCATTAATAAAACATCACAGACACAGTTTTCTTTTTTTTTTCTTCCCCCCATTAAGACACCCTGCTGTTCTGTGAAGCCACCAGAAACTGCAGCTCTGAAAGCAGTAGGAGCACCTCTGGGGAGCTTGTGATGCGTTACAGTTCCTTGTTGAAGGTCAGAGCTGGCACGTGGGTACGGTCTGCCTTCCGGACACTGCAATCCTACCTGTTTCCGCCTGTATCATCCACACTTTGAGCTCGATCAGGCTGTGTGCGTAGTGGCACTCGTCCTCGCGCACGCAGCCGTAGCGCACCTCGTGTCGGCACAGGTCGAACTGCCCCAGCACGTGGCGGGGCCGGATCTTGGAGTACTTCACCGTGGTCTCCCTTAGAATGTGCACCAGGCACCTGCCACAAGGCAAAAGCACTGCGTCACGCCAAGGAACAAAAACACTGAGGCACCAGGGATGGAAATAAGACTCCTACTGCATAGCAGCGTCACCCATTCCAGGTTTTAATACAAGCTTGTATCGATAACAAGCTCCTGTGTGTGGTCTTAGACTCATTACTGGGTCAGACTGCTATGCAGTCTTATTTCCATCAACTTCCTGCGAAGCTGTCAACAAACTTCCACCCCTGCTTGTTGGACTTGGATCAAGGAAGCATGCACCATGTCAAGGGCTTACTTGTTCTCTTCGAAGTCATGCTTGGTGACAGGGTGTGAACAGTAGTAAGGGCTGTCCTGCTTTCTCTTGCTGATTATTCTAGGTTTGTGATCGAAGCACACCTGCAATCATTGAGATTGAGAAATGCATTAAAACACAGTTTAAGAGCACGGATTCAGTGCAAAGAAAAGCCAAGAAAAAGTTCATTCATTCGTTTGGCATTTTATTATGGAGAACAGGGACTTTCTCTCCACTTTAACGCTTACTGTAAAAATACACAAAGCATGCAATATCAGAAACACATGCATAAAAGGTGGCAGAAATGAAGGCTAGAAAACTTGACAAAAATCAAGAAAAAGAAAGAAATGTTTTTGAAGCCCTGGTTACCACTTAGTACATGTGTTTAAAAAAATATATACTGAGCATCAAAAGAAACGTATCACTTATTTTTGGATAAAATTCACTAGATGTGATCGAAAACTCACAAACTCTGTTTTCGAGCAGGTGCAGTGACTTTTTATTGTGCTGATTAACAATTGACATCACGAAGATGCTGCAGAATGATCCGTCGATCTCGGGCAGGTGTTGTGACTCTTGGTCTCCCAGTTTGTGGCCTGTCATTCACAGAGTGTGTCTGGTTATACCGTCTCACCAGACTTGAAACTGCTGCCTGTGAGCACCCAAGACGGCAAGCTGCAGCACGCTGCCCTAGTCCAGCCTCCAACATGCCGATCACACGAAGGCGCTGCTCTCTTGACAGGCGCGGCATATTGTTTTTTTTCCGTGACTTTCTTTATTGCTTTTATTCAAGCTTGCAATTCAACAGCTGAAATCACCCCATATCCAGCATCCAATCAACTGTCTCACTAATTAGGTGATTAAGTGCATATGCTTCAGTCATAGTCACTCAAGCATGTCATGGTCAAGGATGAATGATCGAGTGATTTAAAAAATAAACCAAAAACATTTCGTCAATGTCCATCATTTATATACCTTCTTTTTTTCAAAATAAATGTGTTATAATAGTGATAAGTTTCTTTTGATGCTCGGTATAGATCCACTGTAGAAAGAAACAGCCGCTTTCAGCTGAAGCAATAATTAACGGGATGTAAATAATGCTGAGCGAAGTGCTGGCCGGCACTCACCTCACACAGGAACATGAATATGCCGTGGTGCTCCTGCAAGACCTTGGCTACAGTTAAGTTGACTTTCCCATTTCCTCCGAAGGGGTCAAACAGCAGCTCCCGGCTGAACGCTCGGTTGCGCTCCAGGGTCCACACGTCGATCTCCTCCTGGCAGTACGCAAAGGTGCAGTTACCCGGGTACCGGCACTCGCCTCCCGAGGCAACATCTACAAAAACAAGCACAGCTTCAGCCCTGGGACCAGAACAGAACCTAGATAGGATCCACATCACAGCGCTGTGCAGCATCATTCCAACAGGATCCACAGCACAGCGTCATTCCAACAGGAGCCACAGCACAGCGTTATTCCAACAGGATCCACAGCACAGCGTCATTCCAACAGGATCCACAGCACAGCGTTATTCCATCAGGATCCACAGCACAGCGCGGTGCAGCGTCATTCCAACAGGATCCACAGCACAGCGCGGTGCAGCGTCATTCCAACAGGATCCACAGCACAGCGTTATTCCATCAGGATCCACAGCACAGCGCGGTGCAGCGTCATTCCAACAGGATCCACAGCACAGCGCGGTGCAGCGTCATTCCAACAGGAGCCACAGCACAGCGTCATTCCAACAGGATCCACAGCACAGCGTTATTCCATCAGGATCCACAGCACAGCGCGGTGCAGCGTCATTCCAACAGGATCCACAGCACAGCGCGGTGCAGCGTCATTCCAACAGGATCCACAGCACAGCGCGGTGCAGCGTCATTGTTTTAATGTTTCACGTTTAGACGAAAAAGAAAAAATAGCAATGCAAAAATAAATGTGGATTTGTAGGACTTATTTAATGAAGCCATGCTTGGCAGCTAGATCAGCGGCTCACCTTTGCAGATGTAGTAAGGCCCCACGTACTGGGACTTTATCGGCCTGGGTCTCACTCGCTTCCACGTCAAATCCTCCGAGTGTTTTATTCTTCCAAGCAGGACGTCCTTCTTACACTGATGCTCCAGTTCAGCATGGAAAGTATAATTCAGCAGTTTGGAACCTGCAGCAAAGACAGCCACTTGAGGAGTGCAAACGTACTGTGCTGCACAGGAAAGGAAACGTGCAAGCAATGCAAACGCCTGTCTAAAAGGACTGAACTGGGAAGAATGCAGTGCGTCTGCATCTGCTTACAAACCCGACTGCCACACCTTCACATCTTACCCCACTTCTACTTCGTTCCTCAGCGTGCTCCGCTTACAGCCTCTCCTGCTGCAGTTCTCCACAATCACACTCAAAAGATTTCGCAATTATTCTAAACCTTTTTTTTTTTTTTTTTGCCTAAGGACATGGATGCCACGAAGTTACTCATTTGTAAAATGATTTATCTTGCTTGTTCAATATCCTACCTGTTTTTACATAGCACAGATTGCAAGCCTGCATGAATTCATGAGTGTCTGCCAAAGGGTTTGAGTTCAACAGGGAGGCGGTGTGCAGACTCAGCAGCCCCGCGGGCACTCCGTTAGAAAAGGCACCGTTCTGTCCCATAATAACAGCCCTGTTACTGTGAGAGCCCGGAAGAGAGTCTGTGCTGCTCTGCTCAAACAACAACAACAGCAATGTAAATAATAAATCACTCTGCCTGTGTTTTACAGGGACGGAAATAAGACTCCCATTGCATTAGCAGTTTGAGCCATTCCTGGTTTTGCTAAGTTTCATAAGACATACCTGAGCTTCTCAGCCTGATACACTGGGGCCAATCAAGCTCGTCGTAAAACCTGGAATGGGAAAACTGCTATACAACAGGAGTCTTATTTCCATCCCCGTTCTACTGTAGCTACAAAAGAGAACAGCAACCCTGTCATAAGACCTTGCAGCGCTCACCACATATCTAATAATACAGAGAGTGAGACTGCTGACATGCAACATACTGTACAGCGCAACATGTGGACGAGACACATCGGTTTGTCATATGAAAGAAGACATGAAAAGTGAATCTGTAAAACATGAAGAGGGCATCGGGTATTTCATGCCTCTTCCAAGGTGCTGTCGGCTGGTTTCACAGACCCCATTCAGTGCTAACCTTGGGTAACTCAATGTAAGGTAGTCCAAGATTAGAACTAATCAGGGGATGTGAAACCAGCATTTTGAAGTTCTAACATGTTATCATTACTGAAGTAATAAACTTACAGATACAAACGGACCACCGCTGTGTGCTTGAGAGCCTGATCCCAGAACAGAGGACAGACCTGCATTAAAATAAGAAGCACTATGATTATTATTAAAAGCAATTGAAACACGGACACAGACACCCATGTTATTAAATCATTGTTACTCAGAACCATCAGATCAGAAGACAGTTACAGTTAAATATATAGTAGAATCTACAGGATAGATGCTTGAAACAATAGTATGCAAGCTTTTCCCCCATCCTTAAACTTCTTGTCACTACAGTACTGCATAAACTTTCTCTTAAGTTAAACGCCTTCAAATTTAGAGTGAAACAAAAGAAAATGAACATGAAATATATATACATATATATATATATATATATTTTTTTTTTTTTACAGGAAACAGCCCTAATATACAAGCTAAAGTATATAAATGTGACTTTTCTTCAATACAGCAGCACGGAACAGCACCCCACCCCACCAAGGTAAGCTACTGCTCTGTATTGTTTCTGTCCTGCCGTTCCCCATTAGATCAAAGCCGGGGTGCAGCTCAATGTATGCACGAGAAGTCGTGTGAAGCACTACAATGAGAAGATAGCACTCAGAACCCTTACCTGTCTGGGTTTCAGAAATAGACAAGGCGTCGAGGGAATCCAAGCGGGACCCGAAGGCATCCAGACTGGACAGCCCAGAGTTCACTGGCAGTTGCAGGGAGTACAAAGAGGGCAAAGTGACAGAGGGCACAAACGGGTTTGAGACGGTCCTGGGGGGCAGCAGCATACTGCTGGGCAGGGCCATGCTTTGGGAAACACTGGTTGGTAAAGGAATGGGGTCTTTCATCATAGGGATGGACTGCAATAGAAGCACAACGAATACCAAAGGTACATGATTGCAGAACGCAGCGATTACTGTGCAGGTCTCCAGACAAACTGGACAATACGATTCTTAATTAAAAACACATTCTGAATCTGCAATACCATCTCCAAGCTTCCCTCAAAGAGGAACAGCCCTCGCAGAGCCAAATACCTTCTCTCAATTGCTTCAAATTACAGCAATTACCCACCAGCAGTCATCACTTTAACTTGGATGTGTGATGACTGGTGTTTTTCTTAAGACTCTGCGGAGAAAAGCACGCCGCACAAACCCAAGCAGCTGTTTCTTCACTTGGAATGGCAAGCCAGCCCGATGAACAGCAATGACCCTCGCCAGTGGAGAGCTCGATCAGGATAATCCAATAACTGGGATGTGCAGCACTACTGCACTGCTCTGAACCCCCTTCCCCTGTCACCTCACAGCAGTGGTTACAATTAAGGCCCTGTGTAAATCGCGATTTCACAGACTGCACGGAAATCGTGAAATTATTGAAAAAAATTGTAGTATTGGGCTATTCTTAAGAAATAAAAATTACATTTTCATAATTATTTGTATTTCATAAAAAAAAACACCACACATTAACTAAAGTGTACAGCTCTGCTGTGTGCTGGATTCACCATGCACTGTGCTGTGCAGCGATTATGTCATGTGACTATACAAAATGTAATCTAGGCATACTACACACTGTAAACTAGAAAACTGAGGTCTCTAAAAAAAGCTAAAAATGTGTCTGCAGCAGATCACATACAGCAGTACCCAGCAGGAGTTTTACACAGCGATGGAGGTAAGCTCTTCTGTACGTCCTGCAACATTACTGTAGATCACTACCGAAAATCATCTGTTGACAGCAAGTATTCAGCAAAAGAGAAAGGCAGAAATCCAGAGCAGTACTGACGTTCATTTTGATGATGTCAGTGCATTTCTCTCTCTATTTGACGTTTAAAAAATTTAAATACTCTGTACACATAATTTATAAAATAGTTCCATGCACATACGGTACTTTACCTGTGACACTGCCATGAATTAAAAAAAAAACTAAAACAATAATCTGCGATTTTCACAGGGCTTCAGTTATAATTACAATAACTACAAGACAGAAAGGACGCTGCTGCAGCAATGAAATTAAAAGCTCACCACTGGAGGCTCGCTGTCCAGCAGGTCATCCAGATCGTCCCCGATGATATCGGCGTCGTAGTCCAGCCGGGACTCCGGCACGGGGAAGGGGACGCTGGCCCCGTTCGGGTGGCCGATCTCCTCCGCAGCGTGGGACTCGATGGGAGAGACGGAGGAGACTGGGATGGAGGCCGGGAGCGAGGCCGACTCGCACTGCGCTGATTCAGCCTCCGAGGAGAACGCTCCGGACTCCTGAGTGCTGTCGGATAAATCTGGAAACGGAGCAAAAAACACACGCTTAAACTGAACAAGCAACAACAAACACTTTTATAAATGACAAAATGGAGTGTACTTTGTTTTGTAAATAGTTATTTTGCATTTTATCATTTACATTTGTAGCCATGATAATATGTACAGTTGACGCTGCTTTATCGGGACGCCTCAGGAGAAGGAAAAATATCCTGAATAAGCGGCTGTCCCAATTAAACGAGAGGCAGTTGAGACAACCCGAGGCACACGTTTTTGATTCTTAATGAAAAGAAAAAAGAATGAAATCAAAATGAAATCGCACCTGTCTTGTCTTCATTTGAAAATACTGCATCCCAATTAAACAAAGTGACATCCTAAATAAACAACATAAATAGCATTGGGATACCATCTCCCAGCATTGTGTCCTATTTAAGCAGCAATCCGGATTGTCAGAATCCCGATTAGGCGGCACCTACTGTACTATGTTTAATTAATACAAAAAAAGCTGGCAACATTTTCTTTTCGGTATATCTTAAAACCGTTTTTAAAACAGCAAAATAAATTACCCATGTCAATGTCTTCAACAGAACCCAATCCCTTTGAACACTGCAAATGAAACAGAAAAAAGTATGAAGTTATAAAAAGGATAACAGGTGCTTCCAACAGAAACTAGCATGTCCGAAATAAACAGACATCTGCAACAATTCAAGGCATCTGCAAAAATGAGAAAGAGTGCTTGCTTGGAACAAGAAATATCTGCTGGCTGGCTGAACTTGTCTTTGAGGGCTGCTAACTTTGCTATGCCAAAAAAAATGTAAAAAAATAAAGCGTTGGTACACTTGCATGCTGTTAAAGACACCAACAGCAAAATGCTATCCAGAAGCCTAGTACCAGGAGCTGACAGAGAAGAAAGAATGACCTCACCTCATCAATGACCCCATCAATGACCTCATCAATTACCTCATCAATTGCTGCTCCTGAATTACAGGAACCAGTTCCTGGATTCAAAGCAGGCTGTAAAAAGATAATGCAATGTGACTTAACCACACCGTTGCATGCTGTCACTCCACACACACCACTGCTCTCAGTCCCCACCTCGCCACTCACAATGCCCATTGGGGTTGTTTTAGAAGCGTTTTAAAGCAGCTAATGAAATAATTCCAGCGAGTCTTAATGAAGAAGCACACATTACGGTAAACTTGCTTTTGATTGCACAACATTCTTGTGATTTTTCCAAATGAAGTCAAACGATGAAGGCAGAATGTATTACAAGCAGGCTTGTCATTGGTAAAGCAGTGGATGATTACTGAGAAGAGACTCAAAATGCCAGACGCCAGCTCCTGCAGGCACTGGCAATTCACTGTCATATCAGCTAAGATTTACTTGAATTACTTCATCAGCTCTAATATGAAAGCAGACTGTGACATGGAGAGTCTGACAGGGGGCTGAATATTGAAGAAGTTACGCTAGTGAGAAGCACGCTCACCTGAGCTCGAACGTATGCCTTGCGGATTTTTAAACCCAGTTTCTTGGCCAGTTCTCGGGTCAGTTTTATAACGTTTTCATCCTGCAAGGCAGAAACAAAGCAAACAAAACGGTATAGTTCGAGGCTTTTGAAAACAGGACATATATTAGAGAGCTGGAGAAACATCTTACGTGTGGCACTGCTAAGGAGCACTTTGCTACAGCATCATAGGCTTCTTTGTGTCTGCCCAGCTCCTTGAGGGACTTGGACTTGCGGAAGAGAGCCCTGTAGTTATTTTCATTGTGCTGTAAAGATTTTTCACAGTCTTCCAGTACCTGGTCATGAGCCCCCTGTAACACAGAATTAGGAGTATAGCAAGAGAAACACAAAAGCTGAAGACAGGTTCACCCCCTATATCCCACTGCGGGCCAGACTCTTAATGCAATTTTAAAGTGAAGAAAAAACAGCTTTAGACCATTTACAAGCGCCTAACAGGAAAGTCTCAGCTGCTTATTTCTGGTTTCCTAACATTACTAGATGCTTTATGTGCAAATGATGATTTGTAGTAAAGATCGTTGAGAATCTAGCCCAGTCTATCCCGGGTGTTGTACACTAGCTGTGGAGATAAAGAGACGTCTTTAATGAAGTCTTGATTTACACAGAAAGCAGACACTTGCCATGTTTAAGTGACAGGCAGCCCTGTTTGCGTACAGCTTCTCCATGTTTTCACTGGCTATGCTGATGTCCTCTGACTCGGCGTAGTCAGCGATGTTTAAGGCCTCTGTGTACAAGCCGAGGGATCTCGCCCAGTCCCCTTCCCTGTAAACATCGTTCCCTTCGCCGAAAAGCTTCCTCACCAGGTCCTGGATAAACACCTGAAAGCATAAAGCAATAGCAGGGATGGAAGTAAGACTCCCACTGCACAGCAGAACGATCCACTCCGGGTTTCACAAGGATGGTCTAAATATACATCCAACACACACACACACACGCACACACACACGCACACACACACGCACACACACACGCACACACACACGTTCTCTGGCAGGTAAGAAGCTTTGTGCTGTTGTACAAACACACTGTATGGTGCGAAGGCACTGTCCATGAGAACAGGTGTGTGATTATTACTCCAATGAGCCCAAGAGTAACCCAACAGTTACTTCTTTACAATGAAAACATGAATACCAATATGGAGAAACTGTAGGTAGTACCACATGCTAAACATAGGAAAAGCAGGTGGAACAGTGTTTTAAAAACTAATGTATACAAAATCTTCATGTGCGAACTTGCTGAACAGCTCCTTTGAGAACTAATTGATGAATCAATCAGTGCATGAAGAAAGAGGATTTGCAAAGTCAGGATTTATAAATGCTATTCCCCCACGAGGCAAAGCAAGCCGTCCTGTCTGCACTATCCAAAGGCACAATGTTGACAAGCGAAAAGTTTAGGAAACAAAACCGTTTCACCTCGTATTCTTGTTCTGTTCCTGGATAGGGCAAGGTAGACCTGCAATCAAAAAAGAATATAAAAAAATAGCAGACATGCAAAGTGCTTTCACAAGCTTAACTGTGAGGACACCCTTCAGTAGAGAGTGCAATCAGAAGGGTGAGTACTGCATCCGATTGGAGGCAGCTCCTGAAGGATTCCCCAATGATCTATTCTACCATTTCAGGGCAGTCACGCTCCGATTACCAGAAAGAGCCGTCTGGAGCTACAGCTTCACCTGGAGAGTCACAGAGTGACTGCAAGCATCTGCTTAAACCTGGAATCAAAAGCCAAAATAACTTCCTGCCCACCCTTACCAGTTAAACCGGTCCTGAGCAATACAACTCAAAATAACCAATCAGCACTTTAATTACAATTAGAAGTCCCGCCCCCATTGGAACCTGTAGCAGCTGTTCCACTTCTAGCTCTTCAGAGTGCAGATCTTGCACTCACAATGACAATGAAACGTTTTAAACCACAGCAGCCTCTACTACAAAAACAGATGAAGTACTTTAATAGCAGGGTTTCGGCTGTCTTCAGACTGAATGACTTACAATGCGTTTCTAAGTGTTCGTTGGCTACCTCTGATCAAGTTGAGTGAACTTTCGACTCGCTGACACACCTGAGCTTGTTCCCTTTACAAAACGATGTAAATAATAAATCACGCTGTATGTGTTTTCTACAGGGATGGAAAATAAGACTCCCACTGCATTAGCAGTTTGATCCACTCCTGGTTTTTACTAAGTTTAATAAGACATACCTGAGCTTGTTCCCTTTACACACTGTGACTAATCAAGCACATAGTAAAACCCGGAATGGGGGAAACTCCAATGCAATAGGAGTCTTACTACCATCCCTGCTGAAGTGATGTGCTGCTGAATGCCTTACCACCCAAAGCCATCGTCAGGAGACTTACTGTATGAACTGCAGTCCCTTCTGGATGTCCTGCCAGCGGCTGCTTCTGTCTTTATACACATTGGACATGTTACTCTGCACGTCCAGATCCTGGACAGACTCAACACCTGCAGCAAGAAGCAACACGTCAATGGAAGGGCTCAAATCGATACAGCATTACAGTCTCTCCTTCACTGTAAAATAAGGGACTGCAGAATCCGCCATCCTTTCCAATTTCTTCATTGTATTCATTCCACTAAACTGGAGCATCTAAAATCCTGGCGAAGAGAGCACTGAATTACCCCGGGGCTGGGCAGCTGAGTGTGTTCCTCCCAGCCATGCCCTTAATTGTTTCATTGAACCAATTAACCCTCCATCCCCTCAGCTCTCAAACAGGTAAAGATTTCATTACCACTGTTAAAGCAGTGCAGGACCGGAGCTGTGGCTCAGATTCACCTCCGGGCCCTCGGTCAGAGTAATGATGTTACACAGTGTGATTCACCTCCGGGCCCTCGGTCAGTGTAATGATGTTACACAGTGTGATTCACCTCCGGGCCCTCAGTCAGTGTAATGATGTTACACAGTGTGATTCACCTCCGGGCCCTCGGTCAGTGTAATGATGTTACACAGTGTGATTCACCTCCGGGCCCTCGGTCAGTGTAATGATGTTACACAGTGTGATTCACCTCCGGGCCCTCGGTCAGTGTAATGATGTTACACAGTGTGATTCACCTCCGGGCCCTCGGTCAGTGTAATGATGTTACACAGTGTGATTCACCTCCGGGCCCTCGGTCAGTGTAATGATGTTACACAGTGTGATTCACCTCCGGGCCCTCGGTCAGTGTAATGATGTTACACAGTGTGATTCACCTCCGGGCCCTCGGTCAGTGTAATGATGTTACACAGTGTGATTCACCTCCGGGCCCTCGGTCAGTGTAATGATGTTACACAGTGTGATTCAGCTCCTGTTGCTGGGAGGGTAGTTGACACCTTGCAAACAGCCTGCCTGGTGCTCAGGGCTGGCGTGCAGCTCACACTGAGGAATTTGAAGTGCCTTTCTGAAGAAACATCAAGGGGAATGCAGGCTGGCCGACTACAGCAACCCCAGATTCCCTGAGCAATACTGCCAAAACTCTTTTTGAAACTAAACAAGTGGAATTTACTGAGAAACTAAATAAGTTGAACTTCCTAAGTTTCTTTTAGTATTGCTGTATCAACACACACACACACACACACACTCTCGACTGTATTTCAAACAGAAACTATTTCAGTGAATTTTATGACTTCAGACTGGATTGGACTGAAAGACACATTGGATTAGACCATTAATACTTGAACAGGGATGGAAATAAGACTCCCTTTGCATAGCAGTTTCACCCAATCCAGGTTTTACTGCAAGCTTGATTAGCCTCAGTGTGTAAGGCATGTCTTATTAAACTCGAAGTAAAACCAGGAATGGATCAAACCGCTATGCAATGGGAGTCTTATTCCCATCCCTGTTGAAAAAAAAATCAAAACAGAGAACTATGCTACAGTTAACCTGCTGGTTGCAATGGAATTTAAACGGTAACATCGACAACATGCTATAACTGAATGCATTGTTGATGGAACTCCAGTACTGTACACATTACTACTAGCGCAAGGGTTAGGGTTACTGAATGTTATTAAAAGGGGCTCTCGATGTTACACGGGACAGCTTATTACAAATCATCATCAGACGAGTTATTTGTGTCAGTTCTGTACAAGTTCATTAACGCCTGGTAATGTGAAACACGAATAAACCTACAGACTGAACGGAAGGGCGTGTGGTAAAAAAAATTAAAATCACAATTCTGTAAACGCGCCTTGGTTATATTCACAAAGCACAGCTAGGCCGAGTAACCCATGCATGTGTCAGAGTAAAATAACTACAGCTCGGGGATCTGCGGCCCTCACGCTACCATCCACACACAAAACAAAGACAGCATAAATCCAATTAAAAACTTAAAAAAATAAAATAAAATACAGTTTATCATGAAAATTATAAGTATTTTGTAACAGTGATTATGCACTTCACGGTGTAACGTTTGACAAACAAGCAGTTATATTTGTACTAGACTAGAACTAAATATTAAAACAAATTCAAATGAAAATACAAGGCATTAGGGAGTTAATTCAGCGGTACGTATGCAACAGGGGCAGGGGAGGGTCATTTTTTACAGTATATCGAGAGAAAACACGTTAACGAATACTTGTAGTTTCCGAACTAAGGGTTTTCGATGATAGCAAAAACATGATTTTAAAAAGTACTGGTTTTATTTACACATGCAGAATGGACGTCTCTTTGTACATATTTCAATCTCATCTAAAATAAATATACAACTGTCATTCCAGAACGTCTTATTACGTTGTTGTTGCAAAGACAGAGACTGCGTGTAACGTACTGACGTTAAGACTTACCTTTCTTTGTTCTGGTAAAATCAAATCGCTTATTTCAATAAGACCGCTTGTTTAATGCCCATGCTCTTCCCCGTCGCCTGCTTGGGTGATCATTATCTACAACTCTGCAGCTCCTCGGCCAGCCTCCTGCTATATAAACAGCACCACGAAACTGCCCTTCCATTTCCGGAGCAATGAAAAGACAGAGCACTGCCCCCTGGCGGCTAACACCTCGCATAGCAAGTGAGAGAAACCGCTGCTCAGGCGTTTGCTTACCTACCGATTACTGTACGACCTCTAATCACTTATTGCTTACCGATTACTGTACGGCCTCTAATCACTTATTGCTTATCGATTACTGTACGTCCTCTAATCACTTATTGCTTATCGATTACTGTACGGCCTCTAATCACTTATTGCTTACCGATTACTGTACGGCCTCTAATCACTTATTGCCTACCGATTACTGTACGGCCTCTAATCACTTATTGCTTACCGATTACTGTACGGCCTCTAATCACTTATTGCTTACCGATTACTGTACGGCCTCTAATCACTTATTGCTTATCGATTACTGTACGGCCTCTAATCACTTATTGCTTATCGATTACTGTACGGCCTCTAATCACTTATTGCTTATCGATTACTGTACGGCCTCTAATCACTTATTGCTTATCGATTACTGTATGGCCTCTAATCACTTATTGCTTACCGATTACTGTACGGCCTCTAATCACTTATTGGCTTGGTTATTTGTTTACTTCACCAGATGCTAACTTTTCATATACATTTAAATATTTACAGTGTGTAATCCTGTGTTTGTTTGTTTATTTTTGTACATGGTGATATTAATAATTTAAAGGGAGGCGCAGCTGGCCGAGTCTTTAAGATGTTTACAACAACTGTACCGGTATGTAATTACTGTACGGACCGGACACTGGACACCTATATACTGTAGCTGTAAACAGACTGTGGTGCCACCTGCTGGACATTTAACAGACTGGCAGGACCCTGTGTCAACGCAATTTACAGAGCTTTACTCACTCGAGTCATTTAAAAAACACTGCTGGGTCATTTTCATTAAACTGTTCTGTCTAAGAGAACAGTCTAGAAAAGCAATTCATTTAATTAGACACTTTCAATCAATCGAAACAGAGTTTAACAATCAGAACTTGTATATTATAAAGTGATATGGTCCCATGGGCCATGGCCCCATTTGCATTTGTTGTATTTATGTATGTATTTATTTATTTATTTGTATGGTTTTTTTTTTTCATTTTGAATTGCTTGTTGTAATACAAGTAAAGCAGCTGAATAAAAACGCGTTCTTCTTACCTGCTTCCATTGCGTTGTAAAGCCTTCAAACCTAATGAATGCCGGGGTACTTTTATTTTCTTAACTTTCGTAAATTCAATAAAAACAACAACAGGCGGTGGTGCGGGTATCATCGACAAGGGTGTGATAAGCTACGGAACGCGCAAGTACAGTATATTCTGAATCCTGATTCGAAAGCGGCATTTGTTTCGATTTGTCCGAAACCACACAGGTGTAGTTCACGCAGCCACTCCCACCGACGTGACAATGAAGCGTGCAAAAACACAGACCCGTTCGGTCTTGTCGCGTTAAGTCTTTAAGCTACAGAGAGATATGTGTCCCACAAACAAAACGCTGCTAACTTGCTTATTTTTGCAATGAGGTGTAGGAAATAGTGTTTAAAATGTACTGACAGGTTTGATCTGTTTCAAGTGATACTTGAGTCGCTCTCAAATGTATTTTAAGAAGAAACGGTTTGAACAGCCGCTCAATTCTGTGTGTACCTTAAGGGGTCAGCAGCTCCCAGTAAGAGCAGCAGCTCCCATTAAAGTGCTTTCGTCTGGCCTTACCAAACTAGCATTGCACTGCACAGAACACAAACCCAACACAGGCTTACAGCCATTGCATTGACACCTGTTGTTTTTCACCTATGGGATTGACTGTACAGTTTGTTTACGTTCTCTTAAAGTAGTGTCAGCGAATCCCATCAACAGCCATGCATACAGTAACTCTCCCTTTTCAATGAAGCGGGTATCTGTAGACACAGTCAAATCAAGAATTATTGGCCTGATTGATGGTGTTTGCAATCAGTCTGAGTGCTTCAATATTTGGTTATCATGTATTCTCTAAATCTGGCTTTGAGCTGCTTTGAGTTTATCTGCAGAATCCTAAACACCGTGGAGCTGCATATTATAACGCGCGTCTTGAACGTCTATTCTGCATATTATAACGCGCGTCTTGAACGTCTATTCTAATTACGCATTATAAAAATGCAAACTAAACTCAGCCTGGTGATTGCAGTACAAGTCTAACCGGTATCAATAAAGTTTCTGGTTTGAACATACGGAAGTGAAAGTAATGTCTCAAGTCAGGTGATTTTAGTTTATGAACAGAAGATCCAGCGGCAGCGGTGGGGACGCGTCGTCTTTTTGTGCAATTGGAAAAAGCGAACATTTGCAGGTATTTATCCTTACAAAACTTTTTAAAAAATAGTTATAATCGCATATTACAGGCTGCTTTAAATATGCATTTCCGTCGTGCTGCAGTTGAGTTTGCGATGGAACGTCCCTAGATTCTGTATCAGCGTTACATAATGTAGACCTTGCAACATGATCCGTGTGACATATACTGCAATTAAAAATACATAATAATAATAATAATAATAATAATAATAATCATAATAATCATCATCATCATCATCATAGTAATAGTTTTGTTTGCGGGTTTCTTGTTTTTCAAGTTCACTGTACAGAGCTATAATCGCAGGGTTACTGCACAGTGCGAAGTGTACAGTATTGTCTCATAAAGATTACTGTTTAGCAGTCTAGCGGAGCTCTTTGAAGAGCGACATCTCTTACAAGTCACGAGACTCGGGAACAGCACGAGTTGCTTATCTGTTTCAGACAATAGCTCATGCTCCAACCTCCCCTACTCTGCTATGATTTTAAAAAAAAAAAGTCTTGATCTTGGGCCGTTCATATCTATCCTTATTGAATTTGTGTTCTTGTGTATTGAAAGTGTAAGATACTCTTGCGGGGTCTCCTCCTCTGTTTTCTCCCAGGCAGAGCACAATGCAGCCCGTGCCCCTGGTCACCCTGCTCAGTGTGCTGGGCCTGGCCTGCTCTCTGGACAATGGGCTGATGAGAACCCCACCCATGGGCTGGCTGGCCTGGGAGCGCTACCGGTGCAACACGGACTGCACCAACGATCCAGACAACTGCATCAGGTATGCTGGAGCAGACTGAAAACACCCCCACGTTGTATAGACTGTGCTACACAGGGGCTGTGAGCACTGGGGGGGTCACTGGTATGTACTGGCTGGGGTGTCCCCTGTTGAGACTCTGCACTGATGTCTGTCCCCTGTCCCCCTGTCCCCTGTGCAGCGAGCACTTGTTCAGGGCGATGGCAGACAGGCTGGCGGAGGACGGCTGGAGAGCGCTGGGGTACGAATACGTGAACATTGATGACTGCTGGACCTCCAAGAAACGGGACGCCCAGGGAAGACTGCAGCCCGACCCCAAGAGATTCCCCAGCGGAATCAAGGCACTTGCTGACTATGTGAGGAAACAACAGACCTGGAGGGAGGCAGGCAGGGAGGGAGGCAGGGAGAGGGAGGCAGAGAGAGAGAGAGAGAGGGAGGCAGGGAGGGAGGCAGAGAGGGAGAGGGAGGCAGAGAGGGAGAGGGAGGGAGAGGGAGGCAGAGAGAGGCAGGGAGAGGGAGGGAGAGGCAGGCAGAGGGAGGGAGGCAGAGAGAGGGAGGCAGAGAGGGAGGGAGGCAGAGAGAGAGGCAGGCAGAGAGAGGGAGGCAGAGAGGGAGGGAGGCAGAGAGAGAGAGAGAGAGAGAGGGAAGCAGAGAGGGAGGGAGGCAAGCAGGCAGGTATTTCAGTTTGCAATATTTCTGGTCATTAACATACTGTATACCAGTCACACCTGTTCATAACAGACTGCTTTATAGACAGATGGTCATTATTCTTGAGTTGTGTGTGTATATATATATATATAGAGAGAGAGAGAGAGAGAGAGATCTAGATAATGCCTCTGCAGAGGTCTTCCTCATCGTGCTCGCTGTGAGCACTGACAGCCTGTTGATTCGGGGTTTGCCTGTAATTCTCTCTCTCTGGCCAGGTCCATGCGAAGGGGCTGAAGCTGGGGATCTACGGGGACATGGGTCTGTACACGTGTGGGGGGTACCCCGGCACCACTCTGGACACGGTGCAGATCGACGCCGAGACGTTTGCGGAGTGGGGAGTGGACATGCTCAAGCTGGACGGCTGCTATTCCAACGACTCCATGAAAGCAGAAGGTGTGAGGCAGAGCAGCACTTTAATAGGAAATTAAAATAGCTCATTCATCAAACACAGTATCACACTCCTGCATGCCAGACTGCAGCTCACCCACACACACACAGTGACACTGTGCTCGTATTGCATTCAAACACAGTATCACACGCCTGCATGCCAGACTGCAGCTCACCCCCACACACACACAGAGACACTGTGCTCGTATTGCATTCAAACACAGTATCACACGCCTGCATGCCAGACTGCAGCTCCCCCACACACACACAGAGACACTGTGCTCGTATTGCATTCAAACACAGTATCACACACCTGCATGCCAGACTGCAGCTCCCCCCCACACACACACACAGAGACACTGTGCTTGTATTGCATTCAAACACAGTATCACACGCCTGCATGCCAGACTGCAGCTCCCCCACACACACACAGAGACACTGTGCTCGTATTGCATTCAAACACAGTATCACACACCTGCATGCCAGACTGCAGCTCCCCCCCACACACACACACAGAGACACTGTGCTCGTATTGCATTCAAACACAGTATCACACGCCTGCATGCCAGACTGCAGCTCCCCCACACACACACAGAGACACTGTGCTCGTATTGCATTCAAACACAGTATCACACACCTGCATGCCAGACTGCAGCTCCCCCACACACACACAGAGACACTGTGCTCGTATTGCATTCAAACACAGTATCACACGCCTGCATGCCAGACTGCAGCTCCCCCACACAGGATTGAGGCAGTGTGGCTCTGGCTGGATGGGGTAGCCCCCTTCTCGGGTGCAGTGTGTGTCCTGTGACCCTGTCCGCTGTTTCCTTGTCTTGTGTTAGGATATCCGAAGATGAGTGCAGCTCTGAACGCTACAGGGAGGCCCATCGCTTACTCCTGCAGCTGGCCAGCTTACCAGGGAGGCCTCCCCCCGCAGGTGAGTGCACCGGGCTGCCTGAGAAGCAAGGTGCCTGCGGGCTCCAGGGCAGGAGACAAGACTCCTATTGCATAGCCGATTCACCCAGTCCAGGGTTTAACACAAGCTTGAGTAGCCAGCTTGATTAAACTACTAGTAACTAAAAAGTAGCAAACTGTTTTGCAGCGGGAGCCCCATTTCCACCCCTGGGGTCAGTTTGAGTGGTCTGAGCAGCAGCGGATCTCGGAAGTCTCTGTCCACTTTGTCTTTATCGTGTTTGGGGGTTTTCGTGAGGGGCGGGGTGTCAGTAAGTCACCTGGGCTGACTGAAGGTCTGTCGCTGTTTAAATAACTGCAACTGTCTCTGCTTGTGTTATTCTTTTTATTTGGTTTGTTTTGCTCTAAATCATGCCCCTAGCAACTGGACAGATTAGCAGGTGATTAATGCGGGCGTTCTTTAATTATTTATTTTTAATTATTTATTTCTTAGCAGACGCCCTTATCCAGGGCGACTTACAATTGTTACAACATATCACATTATACATTATTTCACATTTTTTTACAGATATCACATTATTTTTACATACAATTACCCATTTATACAGTTGGGTTATTACTGGAGCAATCTAGGTAAAGTACCTTGCTCAAGGGTACAACAGCAGTGTCCCCCACTGGGGATTGAACCCACAACCCTCCAGTCAAGAGTCCAGAGCCCTAACCACTACTCCACACTTTACCTCCCCCACCCGACGCAGGTGAACTACACTCAGCTGGGCGAGATCTGCAACCTGTGGAGAAACTACGGGGACATCCAGGACTCGTGGGACGACGTTCTCAATGTGATTGACTGGTTCGGAAAGAACCAGGAGGTGCTGCAGCCCGCAGCTGGACCAGGCCACTGGAATGACCCTGACATGGTAAACGCCTCTCAGGGACGGCAAGGAGACTCCTATTGCATAGCCGTTTCACCCAGCCCAGGGTTTACTACTAACTTGATTAGCCACAGTGTCTAGGTAACAAGCTCAGGTGTGTCTTATTAAACTCACATGTAAAACCAGGAATGGATCAAACTGCTACGCAAAGGGAATCTTATTCCCATCCCTGCCTTTATTAGCACAGTAATTCAGTGTGTGTGTGTGTGTGCATTTCAGTTATCTCAGCATACCGAATCAAAATATCAAGGCAACCAAACTGTTGTGTTTTTTTTAATTTGTTTGAGTTGTTCTTTTTGCTTTAGCTGATAATTGGTGACTTTGGGCTGAGCTACGAGCAGTCCAAGGTTCAGATGGCTTTGTGGGCCGTCCTGGCAGCCCCCCTCTTCATGTCCAATGACCTGAGGAGCATCTCGGACAAGGCCAAAGAGATCCTGCAGAACCAGATGGCCATTTCCATTAACCAGGACCGGCTGGGACTACAGGGAGTGCGCATGCTCAAGGTAAACGCACAGGGGCAGAGGGGTCACTGCACAGGGGCAGAGAGGGGTCACAGCACAGGGGCAGAGAGAGGAAACGCACAGGGGCAGAGAGGGGTCACAGCACAGGGGCAGAGAGAGGAAACGCACAGGGGCAGAGAGGGGAAACGCACAGGGGCAGAGAGGGGTCACAGCACAGGGGCAGAGAGGGGAAACGCACAGGGGCAGAGAAGGGTCGAAGCACAGGGGCAAAGCACGAGTTCAGGTGCCCTTGTGCTCACAGGCCCTGCTTTAGCTCCACCTGGTCCTTCAGTGCTGAGACACAGTGTAAAGGAGGCGTGCCCTGGCTCTGCTTCCATTGAGAATGAGCAGACAGTCAGTTAAACATGGGCACAGTGTCATGCACACTGTAGACAGCACTGCATTTAGACATGCAGGGTTATTAAACTGTTGGTGTAGCCACTATTTTCCAGTGAGCGATTTCACGATTTTTGAATAACTTTCAGAAAAGAAATAATATTGAAAAATCTAACTTTGTTATTTTTTATTTTTTTTCTTGACCGAATCGTATTTAGTCTTGAATAAGGAATTCTATTCAGAATATTTTGTTTGTGTTTCAGGACAAGTACTTTGAGGTGTGGAAGAGGACCCTGTCAAAGGGGGAGTACGCCGTGGCTTTCCTGCTCACCGCCAACGATGGCACGCCCCGGCCGTACCTGGCTAACCTGGCCAAGCTCTACATCGTGGACTGCCGGCTCGGGTACAAGGTGTACGACGTCTTCGACTCCAGCTTCCTGGGGATCTTCACCCTGATCGACGTCATCTACCTGAAGATCAATCCCTCGGGGGTGGTGCTGCTGCACATCTCTCCTGTCTGTGTGTAGAGAGATGCGTCCCCAGCAACGCAATCTTTCACTGATTTAAAAAAAAAAAAAAACTAAAATATATAAAGTTACTGTAAATTTAAATAAATCACCAATAAATACATTAAAAATGCAAGTAAAATGCATAAACGCCAAGCTCAGGGATTTTGAAAGCACTGTTGTTTTGCTTGCACAGCGATACAGTGTACTGATTACATGACTCAAACATTGATGGATGCTTGAAGCCAGATTGAGGGAGTGCGTCCCTCCTCAGTATGATTGCACTAAACGTTTCCTAGAGACAGTAAATGTTGTTTTTTATGTGTGATGAAGCAAATTAAAACTGCTTTTCATAAAGGTATTGGGCACTAAACTTTCCAAAGTGTGTTATCTCTGTATATGATTTGCATTGCTGTGACTGATTCTTCAATAAGTCAATAAAAAAACAAGCCAGTGTCATTTGCTGTGCGTGTGTTCTGTTACAAACCATTGCACGTGCCCTCTCCGTGATGCAGGGCTTGGGAATGTGTGCCGAGGAAAGGAACGCGGGTCCCAACGTCAGCAAACGATTTAATCAGTCAAGTGCACGATTCTTGCTTAACTCAACAAGGAAGGAATCAGACATCATGAAAAAAAGAAAAGCTGGGTACATAGTAGTCTGACTGAAACTGAATCAGACGTGTAATTTCACTCTTCACTAGCAGTTTACATGCACGCTTTCTATAAAAAATATTATTATCATTACGCAGTATTCAGTATTTAACAAATCAAACAGGCTGTGAGGCAGATCATTCTGTTTCATATGCTGTGTGTTTCAGTGTTTGTCTTTGAGCTATTATTCCTAACAAGACCTTAAGAATCTGTTAACTCACATGTCTAACTGATCATACAGTGAAATTCAGAGTTCTGTTTAAAATAGGATGCTTTTGTTTAACCATAACTACAGCAAATCCACATGAGGCCAGACCTGGGACATGAAGCCCAGTCACAGACCACTATTTTAAGCCCTGCGGCTGGAAGCACATCCGATCAACGCATGTTGTTGAAGCAGTGCAGTCAAGGACTAGTGTAGCACGTGATAAAAACAAAGGCTTAACTAATCTCTTTCCTGGCCAGAACACATGCAGCAGTACTGCACCTGGTGCCCTACTGCACGCCTCAAGAGGAAGCCTGATTATTTCTGTTAGATTAATGTGTGTCCACACAAGGGACCAAGGCAGGTCTGTGGAGCTGTGTGGAGCTCTCTGTCCTATTGGTAGAAGTTACAGAGTTAGCAGAACTGTTCATTTTCCCTGCACAGAGAACGACACTCCGGTATTGCTGTCTGCAACGTTACAGAACACATTGCTGTTTGAGAAGCAGTGCCTCCGAGGAGAGGCAGGGGACTGTGACATCACTGTGCTCGTGGATCACAGGTCCTCTCTAATTATTCTTGTTTCAGAGTCGCTGAAGCACAGACGTGAGAGAATGCTTTGCAGGTGTGACAGGGAAGCAGCGAAATGCTTACGCAGAGCTCCCTACATACCAAAGTACGCAGTATGGCCGGACTTCCTCTGGATATGACCACCCAACATGCAGCTACTACTAGCTTACAAACTGGAAATGACACTGCGATCACCACACAACTTGTCAGAATTATCTACACAGCTTGCTAACTTTGTGGGGGTGGTTTGTATAATAAAATAAGATGTATGCATTGAAAAAAAAGAGAATATAATGTCTGAAAAATAAGGCTTTAATTCTTTATTGCAATACATTTCATTTCCATACTGTATTTTACTCGATTGTTTACAAGTGCTCCTCTTGACCGCTCTGTTCCGTGTCTGAAAACGCAATTATACATTACAACACAAAAGATACAATCACTCAATGACGCAGACAGAAAAACACTGAATCACTTTCCTACATTATTCATCTTGAAAAAAAAAAGACATGTGTGTATGAATAGATCACAGTGCTATTTATACCAAAGTGCAAATTTATTTCATTTCAATGAATATCTACAACATTTTTAAAAAGAGCATCAACAGACAAGATCAGAACTTTCCCTTAACGATAAACAGAGACGAACCACCCTTTCATGGCACGTGAACCTTTCATAACCAAAACGAATAAATGTGATAGCCCTTATATACTCCGTTCTGAAGGGAAAATATCACATAGAAGCCAAAAAAAGCTTAAGTCCTTCAAAGCAAGTGTTTTGGCGCTATCACTCAACAACTAAAGAAAACATTCAGGCAGATACAGCAGTTATTATTTTACATTGAGGAATTAGTGGCTGCATTTGGCTCTAGGTGCAGATATTGGTTCAACACTAATGAAGGTTATTTCTGGTAGCATCCCTGCAAGAGGTCATGTGATTGGATCACAGGAACACTGTTACATCCCTTCACGAATGTTAAACAGAACAGTCTATCTTTGTAATCTCTTTATTGCAATTTACTGTACAAGACTATAGTGAGCACTTCACTCGAAGAGCGAGAGGAGAAGGTTCATCCAATCACACAGCATGCAGTAACCTGTTCCACTACCACATGCCATTGAGCACTGCAATTACTATCTTTTAAAATTACAATCAGTTTGTTTTGGTGGAAAAAGAGGCCGAACACCCCATTTGATCAGCTTCAGGTGGGTTTCAGTTTCTACAATCAAATCAGTCTGTTTCAGGTTTTTCATTAAAGCTGCATTTAAACATTACAGTTTGGCTTGACATGGGTTTGAAAGCCACTGAAGAATCGCTTTTCAATGTTCTTTCAAAAACGTTTACCTTGACATCATCGTGGCACAGCTACAGCAGTCTCACAGACTTCGTTTTCACATCAGACCACCGCGTTTCTGGCACGTGGCGTTTAAAAGGCTTTTCAGTAGCGAGGATGTGAAGGTTTTAAAGCAGGTTTAACTTCTCTTACGGCCCCTGCGTCTCCAGGCGACGCACTTCTTTCACCACCAGGTCAATGTTTATGATGGGGTTGAAGTACAGGGCCCAGTAGAACAAGCAGTTGCAGATGAACTGTGGAATCATGGGCCAGACAATGGCGACAAGCAGCCCCTGCATTGACACTTTCCAGAAGTGACTCCACATGCGATGAGGAAGAGCCCTGCTGGTGAGAAAGCAGAACGCACGCTCATTACACAACTCTGTGCAGAGGAGCTGCATGTCAACTGAACAGTCATTCTGTGGACTGAACCCAATATCCACCTCCTTAGACAGTGCGGTGTTTACTAATACACACATCACCTAATTCCATTGGGCTTGCAGTATTCCAGCATCCTCTGCTGTCACTCATGATTTGAAATACACAATGAAATGTAAATTACTAACATTTATCAAAAGGTAACCTGTCTTATTTAAAACAACCTTCGATGAAATAGCTGCTGGTGTTTATTTCTACATGTGCCGCTTGCTATCCTTTTGAAAGCACCTGTACCCTGCAGGTCATTGAGCAGCCGGAAACTGCTGCCACTTTTATGGGCAGGTGTGTTACCTGAGCTCCCCGCGTGACCACAGCCTCCAGAGGGTGAAGCCTTCCAGCACAGACAGCAGCATAGCATTGACAATGATGAAGCGCGACGTCCAGTAGTGCACAGCCAGCCAGTCCCAGGCAAACTCTGCCATCAGCTGGTATGGGAGGAGGGAGTACTTCACAAGGAACTCCACCCACTGCGTCCAGCTGGGGTCATTCAGCTTCAAGGGAGAGAAACAGACAAACACAACCCGGTCGTGCACTGCAGACATCTGAACAGGGACATGCCGAGCACTCAAAACTAAAACTGCTGCACCAGGGATGAGACAACTCCCATGGCACTGCAGAGCCCTTCCGCTTTCCTTACGAGTTTAATATGACACCTCAACTTGTTACTACCTGCACACTGCGGCTAATGAAGCTCATATTAAAACCTGCAATGGATGAAACTGTTCTGCAATAGGAGTCTTCTTTCCATCCCTGTGCATGTAGAAATATTTCCACCACACCACAGGCGGAAAGGGAAGATTATAAAATGCAGTCTATTTTTCATACAAGCCATCTGGCTGGCAGATGAGCACAAAATAAACTAGAGAATGTTTGTTGCAGCGAGACACTGCGAACGGTAAAGAGGTGTTGAATACAATGTAACGTGAATTCATTGTATTCATCAAAACAACCACCACTGTTATTTAAAGAACTCCTGTGTGCAGAGGGTCTGTCTAATGGAAACGAGGAACTGAAAACAGGAAAAAGGCTCTTAAAATGGGCAATGCTCTTTGAACTGAAAGGAACACCCCATCCCCACGCTCCCTTACCAAATGCTTTGTTAGAATATCTGGCTCCTCAGCTGCGTCCGCACTGCCAGGGCAGCTGGTGTGCATGAAGGGTAGGAATGTTTCAGTGTAGTCAAACAGGTACAGATAGAGCAGAGTGAGGCGGGGAGAGCTCTTCAAGGCATAGACCAGGAACAGAGACTTCCCTCCATTCACAGCCTGAAACAGAGAAGGACGAGGCATGCAGTCAAACTACACCTCCCCCAAGGTCAGAGTTTCACAGGATCTGCTTTCTGAATTTCCATCTACCCTCTATTTTATTGTGCTGAGAATTTTTTTTTTTTTTTCCACACTAATTTAGAATATGCAAATGATTTAAACTGTAGCGCTGCATCCTGGTGCCTGTGCTGTACTGTAGGTCACGGTGTGATTGAACCCAGACCACTGCCATGAGTTTGCTTTGCGACACAACAAGAAGTGAAGAGGTACCAGTGAGCACCAGATTTTAACCTGTAGCGCTGCATCTGAAATATCTGCATATTCCACACTGAAGTGTAAATTAAATACAAGCAAAGAAAGACAAACACATCTTAAACAGTACATAAGAAATAGAGGGCCAGTGAGGGCACTGCTAGAGCTTCTAAAACCTTGATCAGCATTTCATTTAGCAGGCACATGAAGATCCTTCAGCACTAGCTATTCCGCAGTGTTGTGTTTTTAATTCAGCCCGACGCGTCGCTCTCACGGCCCGGGTGCAGTGTATTATAATGACCCACCCTGTACTCCCAGAGGTTTTGAGGAGACTTGACTCCCAGTGCTTTCACTCTCTCCAGCTCCATCAGCACTGCCTTCCTGTGGGTGTGGTTCTCAATGCTGAAGGGACTTTTGGCAAACTCCTCTTCTTCAAGCATCATTAGGAGTCTACAAACAAACATTCAGATAAAAGCAGAGAAATCACAGCTCTCTCTGTGTTGGGTTAGTGGCTTCAAATGACACTTCCTTGATCCAATAACATAGATGAGCTGTGGAATACATTTCTAAGCTTCTACTCCAGAGCGTTTCTGTGCATCACAGTGCATCCCGAGCATCACAGTGCATCCCGAGCATCACAGCGACTCCAGATCATGCTCCCTCATTTCAATCAACCACACCATGAACAGAATGCACATCAAACAAATGAGCAAGCAGAAACGTATTCCCCAGCTGATTTAGAATTAAAAGTATTTATTAAATAATAATAATAATAATAATAATAATAATAATAATAATAATAATAATAATAATCTTCTGAATGATTGAGTGTTTATAGAGTTCCGTGGATGGAGAGGTCAGGGTCTCTCACTGAAAATCCTTCACCTTCCATTCACTTGCTCCTCCAGAAATCTCTCTTTATAAAGAGAAGCCCAGGGTCCCAGCTGCTCCAGCCACAGAATGACATCTTCTGCGGTCCACTTTGTCACAGGTTTATGGAGCAGAAGATCCTGCTGAGCCTCTCTGCTGCTCCAGTGATACCCGAGCAGCACCACCTGAAAGAGGCCATGCCTGAGTTAGGCAGCGCACAGTAACTGCACTGTGCCTTGTGAGAACACAGCGAAAAACAAGGGAGGGTCTATTTCTATAACCAGTGTGACAATTACAAACCCAGAGTGAAATGAAGTGTGGTGTTTACACACTATCCTAGCCCCATCAAAGCCTGCTTCTTACACAGAAGTGCTTTACACAGACACTGGAGCGAGTCATTCTACAGGCTAAACACGCCACTGCTGGTGCACAACATGACAAAGACACATTCAGTATGAACTACTCTGCAGCTGCAGAAACACCTTCCTTTACATTTTGTTTTCAGGGTTAATGCATGCTTGTTTGACTTATGAAAGTGAAACCATAAGCTCGTAAGTAATTAATCACACACACACATAAATGAACCCCCGTGTAAATGCAAGCACAATTCCATCCTGCTTTCCCTTTATATGAATGCAAAGATTAACAAGTTCCTTTTAAAAGTGCAGTACACCATGGTGAATGCATCGCCAAGTTCAACTAAGCAAAGGCAAACACATGGCAAGCTTTGTGGAAAAGCACAGCAACAGGGATGGAAATAAGGCTCCCATTGCTTATCAGTTTGATCCAATCCTGGTTTTGCTGCACACCGGAACTTGTTACCTCTACACTGTAGCTAATTAAGCTTGTAATAAAACCTGGAATGGGTGAAACTGCTATGTAATAGGAGTCCTGCCCCCATCCCTGCAGTACCCTGCCCTCTCAAGTGGACTCGGGCAGCGCAGGGGTGCTGGGGGCAGTGCTCCCTGGAGACATACTCACTGCGATGCAGGTGAGGGCGGTGAGCACCCCCGAGAAGAAGTCGGACCCTCGCGGCCGGTGCCCGCTGAGCGGGTTCAGCCCCTGGGAAGCCCAGTCATCCCCGTACCTCTGGAAGGCAGACAGGCTCTGTACGATCCTGGGGCTCGAGTCAACCTCACCCCGCCTCTCCACCACAACCTGAGGGAACAGCTTCTCTACTGCGTCCCTGTGCGGAAGGTCATGGAGATGAACATAAATTAACATGGTACAGGGTGCTGCACGATACAACAGGAACGATTAAACACTACAGTTAATGAGAACGTGACTTGATACCTCATACAAACTACACAAAGACTTTTCAGCCTGGTGTATCGCTTCAACATCAGCACCTGCAATATATATGTGTGTGTGTGTGCGTCAGTGTGTGTCAGTGTGTGTGCACGTCAGTGTGTTTGCGCGTCAGTGTGTGTGCGCGTCAGTGTGTTTGCGCGTCAGTGTGTGTGCGCGTCAGTGTGTGTGCGCGCGTCAGTGTGTGTGTGTCAGTGTGTGTGCGCGTCAGTGTGTGTGCGCGTCAGTGTGTGTGTGCGCGTCAGTGTGTCAGTGTGTGTCAGTGTGTCCGGCAGTGTGTGTGTCAGTGTGTGTCAGTGTGTCCGGCAGTGTGTGTGTGCGTCAGTGTGTGTCAGTGTGTGTGCACGTCAGTGTGTTTGCGCGTCAGTGTGTGTGTGCGTCAGTATGTCAGTGTGTGTCAGTGTGTGCGTCAGTGTGTGTGTGTGTGTGTCAGTGTGTGCGTCAGTGTGTGTGCGGCAGTGCGTCAGTGTGTGTTACTACCTCAGCAGGATGTTGACCTTGGGAAAGCCTTCCCATTTCGCCCTGCATTCCGGACACTCTGTTTTCCGGGAGGATTCCCACCAGAGCGCCAGGCAGTGCCTGCAGAAGCTGTGTCCGCAGTTCAGGGTGGTGGGATTGAGCAGGATGTGATAGCAGCAGTGGCAGGAGAAATCGCTTTCAGAGATCAGGCTGCTGGAAGCTTTGTGGGGGCTTTCTATATCGTACCAGCACTCGGATTTCAATTCTTCAGAATCAGCATCCCCCTTCATTGGAATATCTTTGGTGAGCGCTCCCGGGGTGAAGCGTCTTTACTCATCAGCCTCACAAAGCACCATGTTTCCAAACCATTTCAACAGTCTGCAAACAAGATTTGAAAGTTTACTTAAAACCCATAGCTCAGCGAGTACAGGTAACTGACTCAGGTGAGTCTTATCAAACCCATAGTAAAACCAGGAATAGATCAAAGGGCTACGCAATGGGAGTTTCATTTTCAACCCTGTAAGGGGAAAGTTAATCCTAATTAAACAAATACAACATTTAGCCACTGGGTGACAGTATATGCTATGTAAAAATCAGAGGTAATAAAAATAAATCTATAAATAAATACAAAAGTATCCATTGTTTAAACAAACTGGCAAGCAGGCAACAAAGTCAGCTGCAGCTGAGACTGTGATCGTGTTACTGTTGAGTAAGGTTTGCACAGGGGCGAGCTGTGTTCAAGTTCAGAGACAGCGTGTGACGACACGCAGAGAGCAGCCGCAGCAAACGAGTCAACCAAACTAAACGCACAGCCCAAACACCAGGAAACAATGTTTTACACATGAAGTAAAAAAAAAAAAGGGTTCATCTCCAAAGCTGATGAATGCATTCAGACCGATTTATTTAAACCACAAGCGTCTCGTGTAGCGCTACAATATTACTGACACAGTCGTGGTGCGAATATTCTCCATTTTTACTTTCACTTGTAACTTTTTGATACAATGCGGTTTATCTGATCTCTTTTTCGCAATCATTTCTACTAATTTACCGGGAATAACACAACGTCTATCCTCGCGTAACAGTTACTTTCAATTACAGTTAAACCGAAGTTAACCTCCGATTTTTATTAAAAACACCTTGTATTCGTTTCTCTGAGTAAGACTACAGTACCAACTGATCTGAGTATGGTACGTGTGACGGTCCACCCGGCTGCTGTTCCTCATAAAAACAGAAATAACCGATTTCATTTGAAATGAGTCATTTTAAAAGTGTACGGAACATTACTGTACGAACCTGCAAAACGGGCCTCGCTCCTCAAACTGCAGCGTGACGACATGAAACCTACCTTTCTCACCCAAAAGACCCGGCTTTCATTATTCATATCATGACGAGGAAATCCACATAAAACACACCGAGTGTACACGTACGGCTTATTATACCGTATATAAAACACAGCGCTTCACAGACGAGCCCGCAAACACATCAATTCACAGCACGGCACTTCCAGCGACCTGCGGTACCGCCCAGGCAGCATTCTATTGGACAAGAGGGATGGCAGCTGGCGGCTCTGCTCAATGCGATTGGTTATGCGGGTATCAATCTTACAAAAACGAGTGTAAATCTAATGTGCTGTGGCTGAAGGAGTCTAGATGTTCATTTTACAATCTGCAATATGCAGACATTGGTTAACATACACATATAAATAAATAACTATTTAAAAAAAAGGTATCTTGTGGATACTGCCGGTACAGCAAGCAAGCTCACTGCTCCCCTCTTGTGGATACTGCTGGTACAGCAAGCAAGCTCACTGCTCCCCTCTTGTGGATACTTCCAGCACAGCAAGCAAGCTCACTGCTCCCCTCTTGTGGATACTGCCGGTACAGCAAAAAAGCTCACTGCTCCCCTCTTGTGGATACTGCCGGTACAGCAAGCAAGCTCACTGCTCCCCTCTTGTGGATACTGCCGGTACAGCAAGCAAGCTCACTGCTCCCCTCTTGTGGATACTGCCGGTACAGCAAGCAAGCTCACTGCTCCCCTCTTGTGGATACTGCCAGCACAGCAAGCAAGCTCACTGCTCCCCTCTTGTGGATACTGCCGGTACAGCAAGCAAGCTCACTGCTCCCCTCTTGTGGATACTGCCGGTACAGCAAGCAAGCTCACTGCTCCCCTCTTGTGGATACTGCCGGTACAGCAAGCAAGCTCACTGCTCCCCTCTTGTGGATACTGCCGGTACAGCAAGCAAGCTCACTGCTCCCCTCTTGTGGATACTGCCGGTACAGCAAGCAAGCTCACTGCTCCCCTCTTGTGGATACTGCCGGTACAGCAAGCAAGCTCACTGCTCCCCTCTTGTGGATACTGCCGGTACAGCAAGCAAGCCCACTGCTCCCCTCTTGTGGATACTGCCGGTACAGCAAGCAAGCTCACTGCAGTTTGAGATAAAACGATAAAATAAAATATATTGAGAGAAATAATAACCATATAACAATTATGTTGAATGGCGCTTATAACTTTTTTTTTGTAAGTTTTAGTTGAAATAATTAATATTTTCAGCTTCTCTTAGTTTACGCCTCTTGTGCGTCATCTAACGGCGTCCAAAGGTCACTGCAGATTAGTGTTCAATTTTCTTCAAATTCCGTAACCCCCCCACGCCCCCCCCCCCCACGCCCCCTCCGTGACCCGTCACGCAAGCCACGTGTTTCTAACGCGAGCCCCGGAAGTGTTTGTTAAAAGGATTAAAGGCGCAGGTGAAGCGCCGCGGGTAGAGAGCTGCTTGTGTTTCTGCAGGGATGGAAGTAACCAGGAAAAGTAAGCATCAACTCGAGTGCCTTGAAATAACCAAGCAGTAGATGAGGTGTTGTGGTAAATACTATAATACCCAGACCTTAGCTGACGGACAGGTGGTGCTCGGTTTGCTAAGTCTAGACGCTGTTAATGCGGGTGCCTACATGCAGTGTTGTTTGCGGTTTTACCGAGCTAAGTACATTAGTGCACTGTAGTTTGTCGTTTGCTAATCCTTGTGTTTACCGCAGATTTTAAAGAGTGTCTGAATACGATATACACCGCGATACAAGAAGCCGAGTTCCTAGCCATCGATGGAGAATTTTCAGGTAACCTTTCTGTGCCTCAGAAACTGTATGTGAGTCTGCCGCGGTCTCGTCTCACTCCCTTTGTATATTTCATTATGAACTGGACCGCTACGTACTGTTCCGCGGTGTTTTGAATGTTAGTAATGTCGTGTGTGTGTGTGTGTGTGTGTGTGTGTGTGTGTGTGTGTGTGTGTGTGTGTGTGTGTGTAGATCGTGTAAATACGGCACACGCTTCTCTATAAGCATCGATTTCCAAACACAGGCAGATTCATAACGGTATGTTTTCATTTCTTAAGGTATCAGTGACGGCCCCTCCGTGAGTGCTTTGACCAATGGTCTGGACACGCCAGAAGAGCGCTATCAGAAACTGAAAAAGGTGAACTCGTCGAGACCGATGCCATTCCACTGCAGGGGTGCGAGCAAGACTCCCGTTGAATAGGAGCTTAATAAGAAACAGCTGGGCGTGCTACCCGGATACACTGGGGCTAGCTGGCATTCAGACCGGGAATGGGTGGCGCTGCTGTGCAATAGGAGTCTTGTTGCATCCCTGCAGCTACTGTGTAGTCACAGTTTGAAGCCGGTTCGTTTGGAAACCCATTCTCCAGCATGAAGGCAGTGATGGTTTGGTTTCTGTTTATCAATAGTCTTCAGGAAAGACCTGACCTGGTGCAGCAGCCCATTGATTGAGGGGAGTGCACAGTCCAGGCAGTGTGAGCGCAGTGGCGTCAAACCAGCCATGTGGTTACACTGTGAAGCCAGTTTATCTTTGTGAAACGTTTTTATTCTTTCTTTATTCTTGTAGCATTCCATGGACTTCCTGCTGTTTCAGTTCGGTCTCTGCGCTTTTAAATACAACCATGCAGAAGCCAAGTGAGTCGCTGTTTAGTTTTCTGTTACGCTTCACAGTAATTTGTGTTGATGGAATGTGTTCACTTTCTTTTCTCTCTCTTTTTTTGCAGATACATCATTAAGTCTTTTAACTTTTATGTTTTTCCAAAGCCGTTGAACAGAAGCTCCCCGGATATCAAGTTTGTCTGTCAGGTGAGAGGCTTATAAACAGTGACTCGCTGCAGTCTCGGTTTCACATACATACATCCCAGAAACGTGACGGTGCTGGATTGGTACAGTCAGCTCGGTTTCACATGCATACATCCCAGAAACGTGACGGTGCTGGATTGGTACAGTCAGCTCGGTTTCACATGCATACATCCCAGAAACGTGACGGTGCTGGATTGGTACAGTCAGCTCGGTTTCACATGCATACATCCCAGAAACGTGACGGTGCTGGATTGGTACAGTCAGCTCGGTTTCACATGCATACATCCCAGAAACGTGACGGTGCTGGATTGGTACAGTCAGCTCGGTTTCACATGCATACATCCCAGAAACGTGACGGTGCTGGATTGGTACAGTCAGCTCGGTTTCACATGCATACATCCCAGAAACGTGACGGTGCTGGATTGGTACAGTCAGCTCGCTTTCACATGCATACATCCCAGAAACGTGACGGTGCTGGATTGGGACAGTCAGCTCGGTTTCACATGCATACATCCCAGAAACGTGACGGTGCTGGATTGGTACAGTCAGCTCGGTTTCACATGCATACATCCCAGAAACGTGACGGTGCTGGATTGGGACAATCAGCTCGGTTTCACATGCATACATCCCAGAAACGTGACGGTGCTGGATTGGTACAGTCTGTGACAATTCCTCAGTGACTTTCAGCAGTGAAGTCTGCTCTCCTGAAATGTACATTTCTTACCAAACCACCTCTCCAAATCTCTCTCTGTTCTTGTATTGCAGAGTTCAAGTATAGACTTTCTGGCCAATCAAGGATTTGATTTCAACAAAGTGTTTTGTTGTGGTAAGTACAATAAGTAGCAGTCTGCCCAGCTGCTGTGCACGCTGTTGCTCGAGGTCCTTCAATGCAAAGAGATTCCCTGCTGTCGCACCCCCAGGTATCCCCTATCTGAACCAGGAGGAGGAGAGGAAGCTGAGGGAGCAGTACGAGGAGAGGCGGTCTCAGTCCAACGGAGCGGGAACCCCCTCCTTCATGTCCCCCAACTCCTGCAAGGGGCCGGTCGTCATTCCAGAGGAGCACAGAGCCTTCATAGAGAGAGTCGTGTGAGTGGAAGCCAGCCGCGCTGCTGGGAAGCTGTGTGTTCAACATCTAGAATCCTGCGTCGTTCACACACTCCGGTCCTGTCTGGTCACTGTGTGCGGTGCTGGCTCATTTATACAAAGGCAGTTAGATCTCTTGCATGGGAGGGAAGATTTGCCACATGGTTTGAAAGACTAGCTCTCGCTCAATAATAATAATAAAGCAGCTACCATTACAAAAACGAATCCAGATCGCATTTAACTGAAGAGAGGTCTGGAAAAAACACCATGATGATAATGAAAGTTTCATTATTTCAGAGAGAAAGTTGAAAGCTTGTCAAACAGCACAGAACAATCCAGTGTGCAGCTGGACCCTTGTACTGGGTAAGTGTGCCTCACTCGGGGAGGGGGAGGGGGAGGGGGGGGTTCTGCTTGTGAAATATTATTATTATTATTATTATTATTATTATTATTATTATTAATAACTTGCATACATTCTGAAGTGCCAGTTGGAAATATGAGAATCAAATTCCAGTGCAGAATGGGTGGTAATGTGAGACTGCGCTCTCTCTCTCTCTCTCTCTCTCTCTCTCTCTCTCTCTCTCTCTCTCTCTCTCTCTCTCTCTCCTCTTTTTATTTATTTATTTTTTTTTTTAATTTAAGATTCCAGAGGAAGCTAATTTATCAGACCTTGAACTGGAAGTAAGTGATTAAGCTCCTTTCTGTTTTGCTGCACTGGTATTAAGATTTCAGATTCAGGGGTTCACTGGAATCCCTTTGGGACACTGTGTAGTTTCGATACAAACGTATGATCGCACGTTGCCGCTGGGATGGTAATGGGTAGAAGCCGTTCCCCTGGTTTTCGTTGCACGTTGTATTATTATTTATTTCTTAGCAGACACCCTTATCCAGGGCGACTTACAATTGTTACAAGATATCACAATATTTTTACATACAGTTGCCCATTTTATACAGTTGGGTTTTTACTGGAGCAATCTAGTACCTTGCGCAAGGGTACAGCAGCAGTGTCCCCTACCAGGGATTGAACCCACAACCCTCCGGTCAAGAGGCCAGAGCCCTAACCACTACTCCACACTGCTGCTAATCTTGTGTGTTCTTGGCCACACCACTTGTGTGATAAATGCTATTGCTTGTGTGATAAATGCTATTGCATGCTGATCTGGAGCGTCTCCCAGTTATACTGATGTCTGTGAAACAGTAAAAGCAGCCCCTGTTTATTTTTAAACATTTTGTAATTCTTTCCAGATTTTCCAAAGGCATTCATGTAGAAACCGTGGAAACAGAGAAGGTAGGACCCAGTGTCTGCATGAATCCGTTTCTGTGTAATCCAGTGTGCTGCACATCCTGAAAATCGAATTCAGCAATTGCATTTGCAGCTCTGTGCTTGCTGTGTGTGTGGGCATTGCCATGGGGTCCCAGTGCTGTGTGTGTGGGCATTGCCACAGGGTGAAACATGCTGTGTGTGTGTGGGCATTGCCACAGGGTGAAACATGCTGTGTGTGTGGGGGGGCATTGCCACAGGGTGAAACATGCTGTGTGTGTGGGCATTGCCACAGGGTGAAACATGCTGTGTGTGTGTGGGCATTGCCACAGGGTGAAACATGCTGTGTGTGTTTAAGATCTCTCTTTTTTTTCTGGATGTGGAACCAGCATGCTGAATGGTGTTAGTTTGTAACGCAGTACAATAGCAGAGTGTGGCACAAGGCTAGCCTTCTGTAGGTAATGTGACGCCTCAGGCAGGCTTCAATTCACAAACTAAACAACTGGAACTTGGCTTTTAGTTTTGTGAAAGGGGGTGCGGCTCTCTGAATGGTGCGTTTTATTTTATTTAATTTCTTTTAGAAAGACCGCTGCATTTTAATCAGCAAAGTGGATGAGGATGAACGAAAAAGGAGAGAACTGCAAAAGCAGGAGAAAGAACAGGCATGTGTATTATTATTATTATTATTATTATTATTATTATTATTATTATTATTATTATTATTTATTTATTTTTTACACTGGGTCACTTTGAATAAATTGCACATTCCCCCACCAAGGTCTGTTATGCAGTCTGTATGGTTGTGGCTTTGAGCAACACAACTGAATGCCAATAAAAAGTTGTCTTTTAGAAGCCCCCCCCCCCCCCCCCCCCCGACCAGTGAGATCACACTGTACAATGCATGCCCTGCACTTCAGATCAGTAGACAGTCATGGGATGAGTGTGAAAGAGAAAGGAAGATCACTAGGCTTTGTTTTGGGATTCCAGCTCTGTGCAGGTTTCCCTTCATTAGCTGTGATTTTTATTTTATTTTTATTTTTTCTTTTGCAGCAAGAACTCTCTGACGCTGTGGGCTTCTCCAGAGTCATTCATGCCATTTCCAAATCGGCAAGTTGTACCCCTCGCTATCTAATACTAACAGGGCCAGCACTGTTTCAGGGATGTGAAAGTGATATCCTGCTGCTCTCTTGGGAAGCTCCTGCCCAGTATGGGAACTGTTGGGGATGATAAATGAACCCCAGAACATTTCTGTCTTTGTAGTAGAGTGCCTTCAGTTGCACTAGCCTCCCCTAGCCCAGGTGTTCATGCTGCATGCTTGTTGCAATACTGTAAGTCTTGACCTGGGTTTGTATGCGAGTCTTGTGACAGCTCTGGTTTATTTTCTGTCTTTATACCTCCCCCAGGGCAAGCTGGTCGTGGGTCACAACATGCTGCTGGATGTAATGCACACCATCCATCAGTTTTACTGCCCGCTCCCCGAGGTGAGGGTTCATTCAAGTGCTGATGGCAGTCCTCCGACAGCTGCAGCACAGAGTCGCGTTTTACTAACCTCTGCACTGCTTCTTAGTGGTGTAAATGTGAATATTGAAACTGCATTTGCATCTAACCCTGTTTTAAGATACTGGGGGTGGGGGGTGATGAATGAGGAATACATCTAGAGTTGGGAGAGCAGGCTGCAGACTGGATTGAAAGCATAGTGTCTCAGCTCTATCATCTGCTGTTTAGTGCGTGCGCGGTACATGTGTAGGACAGTTGAGCACTGCTCCTGTATCTCTGAATTCTACTGCAGCAGTGTGCGTTTTGTATCCTGTTCTTGCTGAGTCAGTAACCCTTCGTCCTGAATCCTAGGAGCTGAATGGTTTTAAAGAAGTGACGTCGTGTGTGTTTCCCAGGTTAGTACCACATGTCTGCACTGTTCCTTGATTTGAGTGTTTGTTTAATGGCTGCAGAGTATTTCTGTGGCGGTCCTGAGCTGGCATGCTTCACAGGGTTCAGTGTGGATTGAGCAGCTTGCTGTGTCCAGAACTGGGGCTGTGTGCGTTCCAGTTCCTCGCTTCACAATGCAGCAACTCCAAGTGTGTTCCCGTGTGTGTGTGTGTCTGTGAATGGAGTGCTTTTATATGGAGTGTGCTATAAAGGTTTATCTGTTAGTGTTGTACCTCTCAGAGAAATGCATTGTGGGCTTGACGTTTCCTATTGTAAACTTGTGTTTTTTGTTTTCCTTTAAGGCTTTTGGACACCAAACTCATGGCAAGCACGCACCCATTTAAGGTAACGCCTGGTACTGTGTGGAGTGAATGTAATTGCACATCAATGTACTGTCAAAGGGTCTATGGAGAAACGCATTGCCACTAGATGGCAGTAAATGACAGGTGACGCCCTTCCCTTTTTCCTGTGTTTCGTGTCTGTGAATGGGCAGGTGTGGGCCTGCAGCACTGTTCAGTGCTCTTGTAGGGAAGGTGTGTTGTCAGTCTCTAGATAGCAGCGTGGCTGTGTTCTTGTCCAGCGCTTGTACGATCACAAAGTGACAGACGTGCTCTTCCTGTCTTGTGTTTCCAGGAGCTCATTCTCAACACGCCTCTCGCAGAGCTGGAAAAGAGGTTGAAAGAAGCACCTTTCAAGTCCCCGAAAGTTGGTAAGAAGCAGCATCAGCACGGGGTCACGGCACACCTGCTCTCATCGAACCATAGACCAGTATTTTCTTTTAGTGGGTCCCAGATTAATCCACTCTGGTTAGTGCTTCAGGTCCTATGCAATGCTGTCTCAATGACCAGGGCTGCTCTGTTGCAGACTCTTCCCATCACACTGTGGTCTCTCCACTGTGACTCGGGGCTCCAGGGAGGCAGGTTGCTGTAGTGCCAGCCCTGTCCAAGAGCAATCAGGTGCATCCCTGACGACTTGAAGCATTCAAGTCCATTTACAATTATAGCCAACTTGTTTGCTGGAATTGCAATTCTAATGCTGTTTTGTTCAATACAGTTGTGCTCCAGCAATTGCAGTTATACTAAAGTAACATTAAATAACTACACACATTTAACATGCTTACTGTATGCATTCTAAATAACCAAGCGACAGTCACAGGTGCAGAAACATACTATAGAACTTTTATTGAGTGATCACATGACACATGCGTAATTTGAGCTGGTATATCTGGAGCTGCCATTCTGCCGGTGTGCCAGGTTCAGCTACTGTTCCATTGGAATTGCACAGTGCTGACTGGAATTCCCTGCCAGGTGTGGTTGAGGGTCCTTTTTCTTGTGCTGCTCTCCCAGGCTTTTGAGTTGACTCTGAAGTGTGTTTCCGGTTCCTCTTCACAGACAGCGCCGAGGGGTTCCTGAGCTACAACACTGCCTCGGAGCAGCTGCACGAAGCCGGTTACGATGCCTACATCACCGGGCTCTGCTTCATCTCCATGGCCAATTTCTTGGGTACAGGCCTCCACGCATTGCTTTGCATTGGTGTTTCTGAGAGAGCTCTGTGTGTTTTACCTGGGAAGAAATGCAGTTAGAAATCTGGCAGGGGTATTGCTTTCTTCCCTCTCTTAGCAGAACGTTGCCCCCAAGTCCCTTCCTGCCTCTGTCTCTGTTTCCTCTCCTCATTTCCTCCCTGTGTTGCAGGTGAAGTTGGGACTGTGTAACAGTATACAGTGTTCACAGCATCAGTGTTACAGCTGTATGCTGTCCCTGATAAATAGACACCCACCTGACCCCACATGGTTTCCAATGCTCGGCATAGATCTCAAATGCCGATTTTAAAGTTCCAAAAACACAAAGCAGGGGAGAGGTGAGAGGGAAGTGGTGTCTTTGAGTGTACAGTACCTTGGTTGTTGCCCTTATGTAGTGCATATTATTTTGTGTTTATTATATATAAACTTTAAACAGATTTGTTTGTGTGAATCTGCAGAATTTATTAACGTTGGTGTTTGTGTTCTAGGTTCATTCCTCAGCCCTCCTAAACCACACATTTCTGCCAGATCGAAGCTCATTGAGCCCTTTTTCAACAAGTGAGTGTTCTTGTATTAACATGCGTTCTTTCATTACGCTGCTCCATTCAAACATCTTCAGGTGTTTTTTCCACCGCAGTACAATAAACGCATTTAAAAAGAAATCCAGAAAGACAAAGAAATCCGTGTCGGCTTTGTCGGGAGCCAGCTTGTGGTTTTTTATCAGAGGAGATGGACGGATGCCAGTGACATTTTGCTGTATCCTGGAGATCCTAATGAAAGGGTTGTTGCTTTCTTCCCTTGTGATCTGAGGCTCACATGGCTTTGATAGGAAGCGCTTGCTTGTGGCAGATAATTGAGGAGCAGCCTTGTAAATTACCAGCGGTGTCTGTGCAGGGTGCTGGGGGAGGGGAGGCGTTCGTCTTCATCTCTTGGTATTTTGGAGAATGGAGAGAATGAATGTCTCTGTTTACAGTGAGGATAACAAATCATCTCTGTGTGGGTTTGTGAGACGTGATTTGGTGCTTGGCTTGTAAAAGTGGAAGCAGCTGGTGCAGCATCGGTATAAATCACACAAAGGGTGGAACGATCACTCGATGTCTGGGTGTAATGGATTCTAGTGCTCTTCATGGCTCTGTGTAAAGCTGGGATTGATGGCCCCACTCTTTACTGTTCTTGTATTTTACATACTGATCGGATATTGCAGGCATGCACAGCACATGGCGTTGAATCAGAACAGTAAACGTTTTGAGCAGGGGTCTTCCTCCAGTGAAATGTTTTGTTCACAGATGTTGAATTAAAACTCCCAATCCAGGTTCTAGCTGTTTGTTTTGGTTAGAAATGATGTTTAAAAGCATGTGATATTCCAGACTGTCTTGTGTTCATTGTCCAGTATACTGTGTGAAATGCAGTGGATGCTCTCTGTGCTTTGGGCTGCTGCTCTGTTATTCCTGCCCTCTGTGATGCTGGTTCTCCTCTGTTTCAGACTCTTCCTCATGAGAATTGTTGACATCCCCTACCTCAACCTGAGTGGGCCTGACTGTGAGTATCTCCCTCCTGCCAGCCCTGCCCTGACACTACCCTGCATCTCTTTAGCTACACGTGCCTTCCCTTATAAAAGTGAACAGTGGTATTTTTGCAGTTTTTCCCATGATTATACTGTGCTTTTACCATAGTGTACCCTGGTTTTCCATGTTAAGATGGGTTACCGTACCTTGCTATTTACAATGCTTACCTGTGCTTTACTGTGCTTTATTACACTTCCATATGCTTTTACTGTGGGGACCTTTTATAAGTTCTTCTGCATGGGAATCCGCTGAAACAGTGTGATGGTCATACGTACCATTTTATGAAAAGCCCAGAGCGCTTTGTCCTGTAAACCCTGATGAAACTACAGCATCCCCCCCTCTATACCCCTACATCATTACAGCATCCCCCCTCTATACCCCTACATCATTACAGCATCCCCTCCTCTATACCCCTACATCATTACAGCATCCCCCCCTCTATACCCCGACATCATTACAGCATCCCCCCTCTATACCCCGACATCATTACAGCATCCCCCCCTCTATACCCTGACATCATTACAGCATCCCCTCCTCTATACCCCGACATCATTACAGCATCCCCTCCTCTATACCCTGACACCATTACAGCATCCCCCCCTCTATACCCCTACATCATTACAGCATCCCCCTCTATACCCTGACACCATTACAGCATCCCCCCTCTATACCCCGACACCATTACAGCATCCCCCCCTCTATACCCCTACATCATTACAGCATCCCCCCCTCTATACCCCTACATCATTACAGCATCCCCCCTCTATACCCCGACATCATTACAGCATCCCCCCTCTATACCCTGACACCATTACAGCATCCCCCCCTCTATACCCCGACATCATTACAGCATCCCCCCCTCTATACCCCGACATCATTACAGCATCCCCCCCTCTATACCCCGACATCATTACAGCATCCCCCCCTCTATACCCCTACATCATTACAGCATCCCCCCCTCTATACCCCGACATCATTACAGCATCCCCCTCTATACCCTGACACCATTACAGCATCCCTCCTCTATACCCCTACATCGTTGATGTGAGAAACATATTTTCAAACGGGTTGGTACGCAGTTTATTCTTTTATTTATTTATTTATTTATTTATTTATTTAACAAAGCGTTTCTTTCCTGCAGTGCAGCCGAAGCGAGACCACGTCCTTTACGTCACGTTTCCCAAAGAGTGGAAGACGAGCGATCTCTACCAGCTCTTCAGTGCCTTCGGTAGGTGACTCTCTTTACCCAGGAGCCTCTCCTGCTGCTTTGCTGCAAGGCTTGTAGTGTGAATCGATGGCTTGAAAAAGGACCAAACCACACGCCGTCGGGAGTGGGTGAGCTGCTTGTCAATGCACCCCCAGAATGAGAAGAGTCCCATGCCAGCTCCACAGTGTGTGTGCTGGAGAATGAAAAACTAAAGCAGTTTCTTTAGAATCGTTTTGAAGCGGATTGCATTGCTTTTGAGTCTTTGCGTTTTGTAAAGCGTCCCGTCTCTGTCATGCCGTTGTGTTCTGAATTGCAGGTAACATTCAGGTGTCCTGGATTGATGACACCTCAGCGTTCGTGTCCTTGGGGCAAGTGGATCAGGTGCAGATCGGTAAGAGGATTCATTGACTAAACTCATTGGGGTTGCAATACAATAACCATCACAAAGACTTCTTTCCAAGGTGTCTTGGGGCACTTCACAGTTAAAGATCACTAATGCGCTTGTGGGTGAAACCATCAGAGGAATGTTGTAGCTCATTAAAAATACGGTAGTGTGTTCAATTCAGCAATTTTCTTTGTTCTGTATTTCTAGTGATTTTGATGTTGGATCTGGAGTCTCCTTGGGTACAGAGCTGTGTAGATTTCTCTGTACGCACAGAATTTATGGTTCGCTAAGCTGTGTCTCTTTCTCTGTTTAAATGAAAGTGTTCACAATCTATGACCTTGTTAAACTCCATGGAAAGCAGCCCATGTGATTCCAGTAGTGGATGTTTTAAGTCTGTCCTTGTGTGCCATGTGATCTTAGCACTGTTTCTTCTCTTCTGAATCATGGGCTCTCTGCACGTGCCCAGTCCTTCCACAAACACACACACATATGTGGAATAAGCACAGATACTGAATGGGTTAGTGCACAGTTTGTACCGTGATCTAAGCAAGCCTCCCAGTACTGCAAAGAGGAGTCCGTGTTTCAGAAAGCTTCGGTTTGGATGAGTTTCAGTGCAAGCGACGCCAGTTGTACTCTTAACAGAATTTCACTGTTTCCTGGGTTTTCAAATGGAGACGTTTCCTGATTTTGAATTGCTCCTTGATAAGCTGTCTCTGTGTGAGGCCGGGCATGGCAGCTTTATAAACTGTTCAAACAGTTAAGACGTTGCCTTTCTGCTAGGTGGTCTTGATCACATGACGCTGCTAGGTGGTTAGAATAGTTTAGCATTGGAATTTTATATATACTGTGTGCAAGGCTGAGTTTAAATAGGCTCAAAGATATGTTTGCAGGAAAGTAGAATAAGCTCCCAGGTGGATTAGATCTCCAGGCTGCTCATTCCTATACAGAATGTGTGACCCGGTTTGGTACAGGAGCTGCATTCGCGAGGCTCTGGTTCAGCGCGGGTTGATCATGTGACTCGCTGGGGAGACTGGGCGGATCGGAATCCAATCGATTTTGAGCTCGGAGCGCCAGAGGAAGTTCTGACCACCAGAACGTTGCTGGATCTGGGGCAGAAAGCTCCAGAAACACACAGTCCATTGTATTGGAGTAATTCACCATGAAATTGTCATGTGGTGTCTGGCACAGGGCTCAAGAGAGGGCTGGATTCCACTGTTCCTTTATCAGCTTCATTATTCACTTCAAGATCCCTGCTTCTCTTAATGTCAGGAGATCCAGCATTCTGAGATCATGTGTGTGTCTCTGGAATTCTATTTGTACTGTAGCCTTTCATGGGCGTGTTGAATTCAGCTTTTTGAGTTTGCATGCATTGATCGGTAAACTAATATTGCAATAGCAGACATCGTGTCTCGACTATATTGTGATCTGTTACTGGAGCACCATTCTCCTGCACAGTACCAAGCCATGCATCCATATTTCATTTCATCACAGTTCACGCTTTATCCTTTGTTTAATAGTTTAATAGTGGCAGCAGTGTGGAGTAGTGGTTAGGGTTGTGGGTTCAATCCCAGGTGGGGACACTGCTGCTGTACCCTTGAGCAAGGTACTTTACCTAGATTGCTCCAGTAAAAATCCAACTGTATAAATGGGTAATTGTATGTAAAAATAATGTGATATCTTGTAATAACTGTAAGTCGCCCTGGATAAGGGCATCTGCTAAGAAATAAATAATAATAATATTATTTTTTTTGGTAAGCATTTCATTAGTTTTAGTTCTGGAATTTAACAGGCTTGTGCCAGACTTCCTAAACCTTTAATGTAACCTGCATTCAAATCCACGTATCTGTGTCAGAGGTTTGTTAACATGTCAGAGTGTGTTGCGTTTCTCTTGTGGCCGAGCCCTGCTTCCCACCGTTCAGTGAAACAGCTATGCGATAGGAGTCTCACTTCCACCGCTGGTGTTTGCAGTTGCAGCCCAGTTTGTTACCAGCATGCTTATTTACTCGGTGGACCCCGCTCTCCCTCCTCGGTGCTGGTTTTTTTTTTTTTTTGTTTGTTTAAGAGCACTGTCATGAGCAGCAGTAGTAAACGGAACGAGAGAGGAAGCTCCTGGTTATCTGCAGCCCCCAGCTGTTGGGTAGCTGATCTCCACCCTCCCTAATAAAGGTGTCTAGAGCTGTTTCCGGAGTTTCGTTTTGTGCCTTTGCTGTTCACGAGACTCTCGCTGGTGTTGCGTCACGCTGCTGGATTCCATTGCCCAGTAATTCAGTTTGCTTGCCTTTTTATTGGGGCTTTCACATTTAGGAATGTAGGACGCCTCTCCCAGATGAATGTGTTTCAGTGAAATTCCAGAGTGATCCGACGGTGAGGAATGCGGAGAGGGAAGCAGGAAGCATTTCACAACCCTTTTGCAGTGGCAATTTGTGAGTTCTCAGTTTGCACCTCTCTGAGCAAAGACACTATTTCCAGAACCACTGGTTTGTTTGAACCTTTTTTGAGTTTTTTTTTAAATGCTTTAGTTAACCCTTTAAGCCTCGTGGATCTAGTACAGCGCTCACGTAGCACCGCGGTCCTCATTGTTTCTGGGATGTGTGCGTGCGTATGGTAAACAAACACAGCTTCTGTCCTGTGACTCCACTAGTTCCTCTCAAGTTCTTTCTATCGGCCTCGTGTTTTTGGAGCGAGTCGAGTTCACCGAATGGATTGAAGACATTAAAGGAACAGCAAACAATGTCTTGCTGTGCAAACCCTGTCCAGTGTGCCAGTCCTTTTCATCCTGCTGTCTAGACAAAGTATAAAGGAGCACGTTGCATAACACAGGGCTGCAAACCAAAATTGGACGTTCGGAATTGTTTTTGCATTGCTTTTTAGAAGATTGCAACACTTCAGCTGAGCAGCTTTAGCCAGATATCTGGCGGTCAAGGCTGCTGTGTTAGGTTGTACTTGATTATGCTGATGAATGTGTTGCCCTGTAGTGTGGAACTCTGTTCAGTTCCAATCCTCCCTGTCTGTCGGCTGATTCACCAGCACAGCCTCGTCTGACCTTCCCTGTGACTGCCCGAGCTTGGCTTGGACTGCTGAACCTGGCTACAGTAGTGATTCAAGCCGGGGGAGGGGAGAGGAGAGGGGGCTGGGGGGGGGACAGGTTTTCAGACTGCCTCTTTCCCGGAGTCGTTGTGGATTGTTAATATATAACAAACAAAAGACCTGTTATGACACAACTGTTTTAGCAGTCAATAAAGTGTAATTTATTTAGTTATTTATTTAGTTATGTATTTATTGTTCCTTGACGTTGTTTTTAGACCTTCTTTCTGGAGCAGCAGCAGGCTCCATTGCCAGCCTCTTTGTTCTGCTGATTCATGTGTTTACAGCGATGGCATTTCTCCAGGGCTTGGCAGCCACTTTAAAGGCTGGGCTCTGATAGGCTGCTGCTGTGGGTACAGTTGATACCTGCCCTGCAGTAGTTTCTGATTTTGGTCCTGCGTGTTTCAATGTTGACGGATTTCTGTAGAGTGATGACCATTCAACAGGCTTTCCCTGTAAACCTGCGTTGCTCAGTACTGTTTAACCATTTCAAATCTCAGTACTGTTTAACCATTTCAAATCTCTCGAGTGAAAGGAACCAGCACCCCGTCACATTACCCCACTTCTCTCTCTCTCTCTCCCCCCCCCCCCCCTCAGCTGTGAACACCAGCAGGTACGCGGAGAGCTACCGCATCCAGACCTACGCGGAGTACATGGAGAGCAGACTGCAGGAGAAGCAAGGCAAGAGGAAGTGCTCTGAGGACAGCTGGAGGGAGCTGGAGAGCAGCAGGTTAAAAGTGCAGTACGCTCCTGCACTGCCAGCCGGCTCCGGGTTCAACAGCAGTAACAACGAGTAAGTGCACACCCCCTCCCGTCAGCAGCCACGCCCTCGTCCATCACCCTGCTTTCAGGCGTGATCCTCTTCAATGCAGCTAACTGCTTTATTAGAACAAGTAGAGCTGACAGGTCAGTGTAGGGGGTTGATCTGAGTCACACTGCTTGTAGTATCTTTCTTAGTGTTTTGCTCTTCATACAGAGTTTCTCTCAGGCTCTGCGTGAACGTTCAGACAGCACCCTGACAACCACGAGTTTACAATTCATTCTGAAAATGATGATGCACATTTTGGTAAGCCGCTGTCCTCTGTTCTTCTGCATTACCCTCACTGTGGAATAGCTACATTGGTCTGGCTTACAGAACACAAGCAGAATGTATGAAGGGTATAATTTTGGGTACATGATCTTAACAGACGGGAATCGTGATCAATTAAAGACATGGAATAACCCTTTCTGGAATAGAAAGCAGCATTTACAGAAGAGATGTAATGGAGTGGTTTCCACATCCCAGAAGTGACCGCTGTAAAGAGCGATCAGGACTGGGACTCCCTTTGCTGTAGGAAGCGTTTAGGGCATTTCAGTAGAGTCTCCTGACCTCTGACCTCCTCTCTCAACTCGTAATGCAGGTCCCAGCTCCACTTTCTGAATGCTTGTTCTGTGTTGCCTCAACGCAAACATATTGCTACTAATGTTTCTGAGCTGCTGCAATGCTTAGTAAATCAATCCCTGTGTCTGTCTGTGTCCTCAGAGTTGCTCCGGGGAAGAGAAGCATGAGCCCCATTCAGGAGGAGCTGGGCTCGGATGAACCGGAGGAGGGAGAGATCGACCGGGACGGAACCAGCAGCTGGACCAGCGCCGTGCCCGCACGCAGCAGGACGACCAACAAGCACAAAAAGATCAGAACCGACCCGGGTAAGGAAAGCACAGGGATCAGAACGCGTGTGCTCTGTGTACAGAGCCCGGCCTGTGCGGGTCGCGTGTGCTCTGTGTACAGAGCCCGGCCTGTGCGGGTCGCGTGTGCTCACCTATGTTCTGTTTTTTCAGTGCAGTACAGTGTTGGTGTTTTTTTTTTTTTTTTTTTATTTATATAAACCTCTGGTTTCACAGATCCTGATTGGCACTAATCTTGAACAGCTTTGGCTTTGGTCAGTACTGTTAGTCAGGATGTGGGTGTTCCCATGATTGGTTCTATGGGCTCGGTTTGTAACAGCCAGCCGCGCCCCATGATAAATCGTGGAGCTCCGTTTATGATGATGATAATGATGATGATCCCTGTTTTTAAAGCCCTGTCCACACATGCAGTGGGAAGGAGTGGCTGCTACCTGCCCCAGGGTTACTTCACTCCACCCCTGGCTGTGGACTCTACTAAACAAGCAGCAGGGGCTGAAAGTGAAGCGGTCTGTGCTTGAGTTTGAGAAGTCCTGCTTTTGGAACAGCGCAGTCCGTCAGTCTGACTGCAGTGGGAGGAATCCTGCACAGGGCTGGGATTTCATCAGTCAGGATTCGTACAGTGCGATTTACAAATCCTGAAAATCTAGTCATGGAACAGCCTGGATAATAAATGTATTTATTTATTTATTTATTTTTATGCAATATACATGAATGACATGGATATATAAAAATGCGGTCCTAATGGGCAAAGAGTAAATCCACTAGAAATTGCCTTAAAAAAAGAAGGGGGCAGCTGTTGCTTTGCGGAACAGAAATGCCAAAATTCACGACCCAGAACAACTGTTTATCATTGACCTGGTCTCCTTTCAATCACTTCAGACGCTGGCCCTGCTGTTTTCATTAGAGGCTTGACCTTTCTGTTCTCTGTACAATATTGGCATAGTTTTAAGGAGATCGCTGGCGTGTGAGTGCAGAGTTCATGGAGACAGACTTGAAGAAACGTCTGAGAATGCAGTGTGGAATGTGAATGGTGACGGCTGGGCTTTTGGGTACTTGGGCGGCTGTACAGCTCTGGCCAGTGGTTTTGCATCACCCTATAGAATTAACAAGTGTTGCTTCCTAAAGTCGAATGAAACCTGCTGAATAATGTTACAGTCTTCCATGTAGACTTTTCCTAACCCTGCACCCTGTCAAGGGACTGGTCTGTCGTGTGTGTGTGTGTGTGTGTGTGTGTTTCTAAGCCTGTGCTCAGGGTCTCCTTTCTTTGTGTTTTCAGGTCCCAACCCTGCCGGCTCCACAGGGCTGTTTGAAGTCCCGGAGGTCTGGTAGTGCGGGCAGAGCGTGGGCTGGAACCAAGAGCCTTCAGAGAGAAGAGTCGTGAGGCAGCGGCAGCACTTAAATACATTTTAAAAAGCCATAAGAAACTCTTCTGTCCTTTCAGAGTGAATGAAAGAGGAGCAAGCTTGCAACCTCTTCAGTTCAACGCATTGGCAGAAAGCTTATGAAAAAAAATTCTGAAGTGGTCTTGATTTCTGTTTATTTAGATGAATCTACCGGCGGGGTGCACAGGACTCGAACCTGGATTCCTATGATGGTTCTGTGGTGTGTGTTTGTGTGTGTGTGTGTTTTTTTTTGTTTGTCAGAGATGTTTCCTAGCGATTTAACAATGTTTTAATTCAGTTTTTAATGATGCTTCCCCAGAGAGCTGCTTTTCATGAATTAGGGTCCCTATTGATGTACAGTATAACAGTGCAAGCGTTAAATGAATGGTCTGATAGAAAAGAAACACTAGAATCACTAAGTTTACATGAGATTGTTGTGTGTTTTTTTTAGTCATCTTACACAGAGTTTAAACACTGCCTCCTATTATTTTTTGTTTTTACTGTAGAGGATTGTTGCCTAATTTCTGAGAGTTCCCTGGAGTTAAGTCTATAATGTGGCTGCTTGATTCTTTGTGTACATGTAGTGTGTTTTGTTCTTCATTTCCCTTTCTCTTCTTATCAAGACCTGCAGGTTACAGTAACCGTTTAGTTTGTCACGTAAATGACTTTGTTTAGCAGAAATTGTTTAAAAGCTTCTTATGATGACATGAGTGCCAATTTGACATGCTTCCCATAGTGAAAAAAAAACAAAAAATTAAAGACTTTTCTTACTAGACCGTCTCTCTGTTTTGCCCTGCAGGAGTAGATATGCGAACAAGTGTAATTCCTGCGCCTCGCTGGGGAAGCTGCTCTCCGTTCTTAGTGGGTGGGTAGCGGTGTGAGGCTCCACAGCTGCTTTCTAGGGTAGGCCAGTATTGCGGAAGTCTCTGTCATTTGCCAAAGGTACATTATCTAAACTCTGAATAGCAACGCTGTGAAGAGCTGCTCCTAATCTCAGCGATGAGGACTGTTGATTCAACGCCGACTCGACAAACTCGCCATCTTTTTTTTTTTTTTTTTGAAATATGCAATTTTTAAAACGGATTTCATTCAACAAAGCATCCCCCCCCCCCCCCTCCATGAAACGCTGATCTTTCAGTGATTTTTTTATTGACTCGATGTTGAGTCTGCAGCTGCTCTGGAACCCCTCAGGAATCCGACCGCTTGATGGAAGCCTTGTCTGTCTGTCTGTCTGAGACAGGGACAGATCTAATCAATTCCTCTTTTTTTTTTTGGAGAAGTCCTACAGTGTTCTTGGTTAAGTGGGGATTTGCAAAATGAAAGGAGTTGGCATATTATTTAAATTGTATTCAAGCATGAAACCACTGACACCTGACCTCAATAATGATTTATACTTTGTTCTCCCTGATGAGATGTGCTATTTCTGACCTAATGGATGCAGCTTGTGGCTGCTACATAGCTATGTACATCACGTACTGGAAACACAGTAAAAGCACAGTACTGTCCAGCTCTCCCCCAGTAAACCCATTGCAATCAACGCTGCAGTGACTGCTCTAGTACCTGTAGACTGCTTTACGATAGTCCCCTGACAAGTGACATGCTTAAGCACTTTCTTAGACCACTGTTTTATAGAAATATATTCTCTGCGGCATGTACTGCTCCATTTGAAAGCAAGGCGATTTTGGGAAGTATTGCTGTGCTTTAGATGAAGTCTTTAGAGTTGACCTTTCTGAAAGCAGGGTCCCAGTCAGTCTTTACTGAAACCCGCCGGCCCCTTTGTAAAGCAGAGCCCGCTGCGATGTTGTAAACCACGGTTATTTAGCAGCCCTAGAAGACCGCCCCAGGAGATGAATTCAGGTGCACCTAAGTGTTTTCTTATTGGTTTCTTATTGGTTTTGTAATATTTGCAGATGTTGCTTCCTTTCATTTAAATACCAACAAAATGAAAAAGCATTACGGTTTAAATGTAAATATTCTGTGTCGGTTTCAGTGAAATCCCAATGGCTGGCAAGGAGGCGGCTTTAGACGGCAGCGTGCCCCTGCGTGACCGTCTCCTCTTCCTGTGTCTTGTATTAGATATCAAAGAATCAATCGGCACGGCACTGAGATCATGGAACAGGATTTGGGTGCAAGTGTGAGTGTAGTGATCTACAGGACGGGTGCCTGGAATGTAAAGGGTTAAAAAAATGTTTCAGTTTCCGATTGGCTGAGAGTCTGCCTGCCCTCACGTCTGCCCTATAGACAGTAATCCCATTGTGTAACCCTGGATGAACAGTCGTGCTGTGAACAGTTCGTGCCTCTGCCTCTGCTTGTGCAGTCGTGCTGTGAACAGTTTGTGCCTCTGCCTCTGCTTGTGCAGTCGTGCTCTGAACAGTTCGTGCCTCTGCCTCTGCTTGTGCAGTCGTGCTCTGAACAGTCCGTGCCTCTGCCTCTGCTCGTGCAGTCGTGCTCTGAACAGTTCGTGCCTCTGCCTCTGCTTGTGCAGTCGTGCTCTGAACAGTCCGTGCCTCTGCCTCTGCTCGTGCAGTCGTGCTCTGAACAGTTCGTGCCTCTGCCTCTGCTTGTGCAGTCGTGCTCTGAACAGTTCGTGCCTCTGCCTCTGCTTGTGCAGTCGTGCTCTGAACAGTTCGTGCCTCTGCCTCTGCTTGTGCAGTCGTGCTCTGAACAGTTCGTGCCTCTGCCTCTGCTTGTGCAGTCGTGCTCTGAACAGTCCGTGCCTCTGCCTCTGCTCGTGCAGTCGTGCTCTGAACAGTTCGTGCCTCTGCCTCTGCTTGTGCAGTCGTGCTGTGAACAGTTTGTGCCTCTGCCTCTGCTCGTGCAGTCGTGCTCTGAACAGTTCGTGCCTCTGCCTCTGCTTGTGCAGTCGTGCTCTGAACAGTTCGTGCCTCTGCCTCTGCTTGTGCAGTCGTGCTCTGAACAGTTCGTGCCTCTGCCTCTGCTTGTGCAGTCGTGCTCTGAACAGTTCGTGCCTCTGCCTCTGCTTGTGCAGTCGTGCTCTGAACAGTCTGTGCCTCTGCCTCTGCTCGCGTAGTCGTGCTCTGAACAGTTCGTGCCTCTGCCTCTGCTCGTGCAGTCGTGCTCTGAACAGTTTGTGCCTCTGCTTGTGCAGTCGTGCTCTGAACAGTTTGTGCTTCTGCCTCTGCTCGTGCAGTCGTGCTCTGAACAGTTCGTGCCTCTGCCTCTGCTTGTGCAGTCGTGCTCTGAACAGTCCGTGCCTCTGCCTCTGCTTGTGCAGTCGTGCTCTGAACAGTTCGTGCCTCTGCCTCTGCTCGCGCAGTCGTGCTGTGAACAGTTCGTGCCTCTGCTCGCGCAGTCGTGCTCTGAACAGTTCGTGCCTCTGCCTCTGCTCGTGCAGTCGTGCTCTGAACAGTTCGTGCCTCTGCTCGCGCAGTCGTCATATATATATATATAATAATGATTGCATGTTCAAAGAATGGTACTCTTGATATTAAACAGGAAACGTTTTTACTTCAGCACACACAGCCAGAGAGACGCCCATCAGACTTGCTGTCACGTGTTTCATGATAGTACTGTGTGTAATGCACTAAATAATGCAGAACGGAGAGGGTGGACCCCCACTGATCTAAACGCACGAGCGGGTGAATTAAACCACCCTGCGCTTCATGCACCGCGAGACACCACAACTGCAAGGCTGTTCAGGAAAAAAAAATGTACGCAACATACCAAAAATAGTAGCAAACGGTTAATTTCATCCTTACTTTGTATTAAAAGAAAAACAAAAGTGGTGTACAAAAATACAACGAAGCAGCAAAACTGGGCCCAGACAAGAACACCCCGCCCACCCCCATGTCACATTGACGACAGCCGGGCATGTATTACAAAGTAAACGACACATTTTAAAGCAATTGCGTATTCCTGTGCTGTGTGCGTTCTCCCTGCGAGGTGTCTGGGAAGTCGTGTTTATTACCCAGCGGGGTCATCTCTTTGGTCAGTCGAACACAGCAGATTACTGCAAGAGCAATAAGGATTTTTAGGGGCATTATGATGCTGGATCCGAAACACAACTGCCCCCAAAAGCCCCTCATTTTCCCTGCGGTGAACAGGAGCAGCTCATGGGCTCTGAACACACGTTACCCCCGTCGCTGGAATGTCTTTTACACGCTGAATCTTCCTTCCAGTCGTCTCCTGAGACGGACACGTGTTTATGGGCAGTGGTTTTTAATACAGGAAGGACCGCTCTGGCTCTGTTTTCAATCGGTGATGAGAAGCTGCTTTCATTGGTTTGCTCGGGTTTGATATAGTGAGAGACAGAAACGAGACTTTGCGGGCCAGTTGGATTAAATACAAACTCACCTCGCCCCCAAAATCCCGTGTCTGAAATCCCAATGGGTATATAAAATAAATGCCGTGTCTGAAATCACAATACAGACATGCAATAGATTTAACAACAGCGAACAGTTTTGTATTGGTCCAGGGTTTAATTACGATATAAGCACAGTATCAGCCCTCACTGGTTTCTATTGTACGTTTAACAATGTCTCGATTAACTTGCAACAGTGTGTCTCTCATCTGCGGACCTGGTAACAACGGAACTGTCCAGAAACGTTTGGAAATACGATGAATCTGCGTCCAGTAAACTAGGCAAGGAGCACGGCTTACTTTAAAAACAGCGAGTTTGAACACAGTACAGGGTAACAGTGCCCGCATCGTAACACTTCAAATACACATGCATCTAGATTTTAAGTGTATTAAAACCCCTCTTAAGACATCTTCGGATGAATAACGCTACACCACAGAATCAGACGCGACTGCGTTTTCCAGTGAAGTAACTAGACCCATTCATTATAGGAGAGTTACAATCTGTGGTGTTTTATTATGAGAAAGAAGAATGCCATCGTCCTGTTCAGCAGTACAGCTGTCTTCAAATAACCCGTCAGTGGTTTATATATCAACGCTGTGATATCGATTACAAAGAAGAAACACGCACAACAGCAGCCTCGTGTGTACATGTGAATGTGTATTGATGAAGCAGAAAGTGTCTCAGACAGCCCCCCACCCCCCGGTACCCCCAGCTCCCGGGAGAGTTCAGATGGAGACAGACCAGCCGTCTGCGATCTCCCACAGCATCATCACTGATTAACGGCGGTGTGTCTGTGCGCCTCTTAAGTCTCGTATAGACCGATAATGCATGCATCTGTGGATTCAAAATCCCAAATAAAATAATGCATTCTTGTTGTAAGCCATAGCATTCTTTTATATCAACTCAAGCTGTACTGTATAGCAATGTTTGAATCCCACTCTGTGTGTCTCTCTCTCTCTCTCTGTGTCGCTCACACCTGCTCGCACTGACACGTGAAACTGACCATACGTGCTGAGAAACACGCCTCTGCCTGCATTTCAACGCCGATGTTACTTTGCTCCAAAAACGTTGCTGAACAAACCAGAACTTACCCAGCCCAGCCCAGCCCAGCTCCGGGTCCGGTCGCTCACCAGGCACGTACTGCGTGTTTTACAGACTCAGGGTTGCTGCCTCGCTATTCGCTTCCCTTGCAGAGACAGACTGACTCATTACACTTCAAAGATCGCCTTGCGGGCGAGCGAGCCCCCCACAACTCACTCCGTGACCACGCCACAGAAGAACAAGAGCTCAGAAGAGGACGGGTGAGGGAGAGGTGGAGCGGGAGGGAGCCATCCAAAATAAACTAAAGCCTTTCTTTTCTTCAGTAATCCGCGAAACCTTACTAACTAAATGCTCCATTTCGACCAGGCTCTGTGAGACTCCTGAAATCCAGTAAGTCCCAGCGTTTCCACAGTACCGTACCTGGATCCGGATTGAAGAGAAAAACACAAACCCCGTTTGCGATTCTGTAACCGCGGCGACAAGAGGCGTTCTGCAGTTTCTTTAAAAAAAAAAAAAAAAAAAAAAAACTAGTTTATCACACGAGTCTCTGTATAAGGAGGCATGCGATTCCCTAGAAATCACCTCCTAATATAGAAACTGGGTAGGGGAATTCCTAGAACTCCAGAGGACGTCAGGACCCGGTCATTTCCATCACTTTGAAAGGGAGGCGGGCGCTCGATGAATGTCTCTTAGAATCATGTGTTTCTAGATATATCGACGTGGTCTAGCTGAGCGAGCCTGGACCTGCGCGTTTATCTAGAACCACGTGTCTCAGTCCCCGGAGGTTCTAGAAGACCCGTCTCCGTTCTAACGTGTGCTCTGTTTGCAATGCACCGGAGCGGGTACCAGAGGACCGACCCTTCTGCTTTCAATGCTCGACACGTTACAATGACTCCCTTATAAGACTGTGTACTATTACTGTATTTTATTTAAGGACGAGCTATTCTCATAATAGTCGGTCTTGTTAAACCACAGAAAAAAAAGAAAAGAAACCATGCTTGTCTGTGTTTTTAAAACTGCTGAATCTGCTGTGTAAGTATAGTTGCAACGGTTAAGCTACCTTACGTGACCCCTGTCTGGCAAGACGTCACTTACATGGTGGCGATCCTACATTTTAATGGGATTGTCTGCCCCCTGGTGGCTTGCTGTGGGTCTACACCGCTGTAAACTCGCACAGGATTTGTGTTTGTGAACTAATTGCTGAGGAGTTTAAGCAACATTATTTTGTTAATTGTTTTCCTGTTATGAAATTATAATAATAAGGCTGAGACTGATAGTTAATCTACACAAGACATAGATTTTAAATTTTGGCCGATTTTATTTCAATATTTGAGAAACGCTATTGAGATTACATCATGAATACTGGCGATATGCACTTTCGTTATATATTCCGGTATTTTCATCTTCATCGGGTAACAATTTACAAAATTTAAAAAAAACTACAATAAAATTGCTTCCCTCTGAAACTCAGGCACGGACGGGATTCGAACCCGCGATCTTCGGTTTACGAGACCGACGCCTTACCACTTGGCCACCGCGCCTGCGCTAAACAAAAAATACAGAACCAAACAAGTCATTTTATTTAAAGGGAAAAAAGGCGAAGATTCAGGGCTACGTTACAGCGCCCAGAACTGGCGTCGATGATGCATTACTTCAATTTAAATCAGACTGACATGTGCTCTGTCAGCTGAGTTTAGCAGTACGTTTCCGTGATGTGAGTTTTGTACAGTGAAATGTCACTGGCGCGTTACTGTGCGTCAGCGCTTCTCGCAGATTAACACATATCTTTATATGGTGCGATATTTGGTAAAGCCAGAATTCGTCTTGCAAAATCCATGCAGTCTGAGCTTGTCTCGTGTAGTCTCTCTGCATTCTCCTGTCATTTTACATCAATATTTAATCGAGTCCTCCTTTCTCAGTAGTCAGTCTGCTGGCATTGCTGCCTTGTGCGTGTGCGTGTGCGTGTGCTTGTGCGTGTAGGGTTTTATTAACCCCATACTGACTGGGCAGAATGCTTTTTATGCTACTGTTAACTGAGAACGTTTACATTTAAAAACACAGCGCGATGCAACATCTGAATCCTATTTTTTTTTTTTATAAACACGCTTTATGGAGCACTCAGTACGAGTCCATGACATTGCTCATCAATCCATCAGTCTGAAACTATGAGGCAGCTGAACCCAGTCAGTCTAGAGCAACACGCGCATCTGAATCGCTAATCCTGGAAACTCCTCCCTGCTGACGTCATCAGGGGGCAGTTTTCGTTTGGCCGGGGTCCCATCCACCCCGAAGTTTAAAAGTATTTATTTCACTTAAACAAGAGGGGTGGTTAGTTTCCATTTGTGTGTCCACTTCATTTGGAAAGAAAAGTTCTAGAACTAGGTGCGGAGTTTCATTGTTACATTGATTACACACTCACACACACAGAGATACAGAAAGAGAGAGAGAGAGACACACACACACACACAGAGAGAGAGAAAGAGAGAGAGAGAGAGAGACACACAGAGAGAGACACACACACAGAGAGACACACACAGAGATACAGAAAGAGAGAGACACACACACACACACAGACAGAGAGTGACACACACACACAGAGACAGAAAGAGAGAGAGAGAGAGAGAGAGAGACACACACACACACACACACAGAGACACACACACACACACACAGAGATACAGAAAGAGAGACACACACACACACACACAGAGACAGAAAGAGAGAGAGAGAGAGAGACACACACACACACACACAGAGACAGAAAGAGAGAGACACACACACACACACACACACAGAGACACACACACACACACAGAGATACAGAAAGAGACACACACACACACACAGACAGAAAGAGAGAGTGACACACACACACAGACAGAGATACAGACACACAGAGATAGACACACACTCACAGAGACACACAGACACACACACAGAGACAGAAAGAGAGAGTGAGACACACACAGACAGAGATACAGACACACAGAGACACACAGAGATACAGACACACACACAGATACAGACACACACACAGAGATACACAGGGAGACACACACAGAGAGACACACAGCGTAAATCTTTTATAAAATCTACTGCAAAATAAAAGCGCTTTATTATTCTATTTGGGATTACATTCTTACTTCATATCACAGCACCTGACATATGAAAAAAAGGAGTATCAAAAAGACCTTCTTGTTTAAGCCATTTCGGTTATTAAAAGGAATCGCACGCCCACACTTGGGAGCTGGTGATTGCTACACGTTGATTTCGGAAGCCCAGAGGCAGCTGGTGCTCCCGTCCTCTGCTTCCTCTTGGCAGCCCTGCAGTCTCACACTCCCGGTCAGAGTGCTTCATCCCACGTCAGAGGAATCCTCTTTAATCCCAGCCATGAGCAGACCTGGCAGATTCCCATCATCGCTGGGGGGGAGAGGGAGAGAGGGAGAGGGGGAGAGAGAGATCATCCCATGACCATGGTATGCTAAACGGCTGGCATTCCTATGAAGACTCTTAAGCCTTGTTACAGGTTGCAGCAGGGGGGCTTGTTTGATAAACTGAAAGTCTGACTTTGCATTTGTTCAGTGGCAGCTATAGGGATGACAGCATCACTTACACCAGCACAGACTTCTCATACTCCTCACATGGGAGGGGAGCCCTGCGTTTTCTTACTGGTTCGTTTCACTCTCTATACTCATGAGAAAGGAGCCGCTCCTCTCCTCCTTTGATGTACCTGCTCTCTCCAGGAAGCAGCAGTACACACAGTGTTCCACTGGGGAGAGCTTCGCTGTACAGTCTCTCCACCGTCCGGTCCAATCTCATCATCAGCTCTTTAACCTCATCCTCCTGTCGGGGAAACCGTGGAATCAGAGGGGATACGACAGGACAGCCGTTCACTGCAGTGCAAGCGCTGTGATGTTTCAGGGAGGGAAAGAAGACTCCCATTGCATAGCAGTTTGATCCATTCCTGGTTTTACCATGAGTTTAATAATAACACACCTGAGCTTGTTACCTGTACACTGGAGCTAATCAAGCTGGTAGTAAAGCCTGGAACGGGTGAAACTGCTGTGCAACAGGAGTCTTCTTTCCACCCCTGTGTTCTGCACACTTGCCTGAGTGCCTGGCGGTTCCTGCTGGGCACAGCCTCCCGCCGGGCTGTGCTGGGAAGCTGTGTGCTCCAGGGCCCTGCAGGACAGCTGGCTGCTCCACGTGTGAAGGTGGAAGGGAGTCACCGCACGGCACTTCAGAAGTCTTCGTCTTTTCAGAACGATCTCGGAAGACAAGGCAGCTGTGGCACTGAGGGAACCCTGGAACTCTGCAAGGAGAGAAGCCAGCGCAGTCGCCAATGAGACGGTCCACAGCAAGCGCTATGAAACACTATGCGACATACTGCAATACCACAATCAAATCCTGTGTCTAAAAATCACAACAGGGTTTTATTTTTACTAAAGCACACTGCCACCTAGTGGTACAAGCCGTGCCTTTGCTGCAGTACTTTTTCAATTGATCTTCCCTCCCCATTCCTCCAGTGCCTGTGGTTTACTGAGACTCACTGATAAATCCATATCTCCGGTGCTTTCCTCCCGAAGGATCCCGGGGCAGGAGAACGGACTCGACGTGTCCGAATTCACGGAAGCGCTGGAGCAGGGCCTCCTGGGTCAGGCTCTTCGACAATCCTGCCACGTAAACCAGCTTCTCGTTGAGCGCGTCTCTCTCCAGGGCATGGAAGAGATCGTCCCAGTCCACCGCTGTCTCTGTAACGGGCCTCTGCACCTACACAGCAACGGAAGGGAGGTTTACAAACCCTTCAGAACGCCTTTCATTGGCGCTGTAATATGTACACGAATGCTTCAGAAAAAGGACAGGACAGTACATGCCTTTATAAAGCTGCCCTCCAACTCCGAACCATTGAGGACCTCCACGGCCAGCTGAGCTGCTTCCAGGACCTCATACTCAACGGCTACATAGGGCTGCAGACAGAGGGAGGGACTCAAAGCGTTCTGTTGCACAAAACACAGAAGTAGTAAAAATGCCCAAATGCTGAAACCTGTCCTCACCTTGTGGCTGCCGCTGATCAGCTTCATGGATCGAATGGGCCCACAGCGTCGCAGCAGCCTCCTGGCAGACTTCAGTGTGAAATCCCTGGGAAAGGGCCCAGCGTAGACTGTGCACATCTCTGCCAGCCTGCCCTGCATCTACACATCACCAGGGGCAGAGCTCTGCTTACTTCATGATGCAGCTGTGGAGCTTCACTGCAAACATGCATTTAATATACTAGAACAGTTTTTAAAAATCCCTTTTCACTAACACCAGTATGCGGACTGCGTGCTGAAACAGAGGTTAGGACAGGGTTAAGAAAAAGCATGCTTGTTCTTACCTGTCGCCGAGAAGCGCCCCACAGACTCGGGTTCGACTGAGCGTATTCAGAGAAGGAAGAACACTGGACCATGCTGAAGAAGCTGGCTGGGATTTCACCGCTAGCCTTTGCCAGAAGCTGTAAGAAGAGTGAAAGGCGGTACATTTTTAGAAGCTTACCAATCAAGCCATGCATCAAAAAATATACTTTACAGCAAGTTGCTCAAATGTTTTTCTCAATCTCCTGCAGTCTCTAGAACACGTACTAGAAGACCTGCGCATTGCAACACTGCTTCCATGCGTACAGCCCGCAGCCCTGCTGCAATGCCAGTCGCACACAGACGGCACTAGCACCCTCTCACCTCTGTCTCGCAGCTGTACTCTATCCTAGGCCACCTTTTTGGACAAGCGATTCTATCCTCCTGCCCTTTTCTGACAATGTGAATTCCTGACAAACCCGCCGCATGCAGATTATCTAGAAGACTGAAAAAGAAAAGAAAATGAAAACGCAGGCAAGACAATCGTCTATGAAACACAGGCAAGACGATCATCTATGAAACACAGCGCACAGCCGCTGGTTTGACAGTACCTGCTGCGTCGCGGAGCGTGCATTCCATTCCCTGCTCCGTTGAGCGGCTTGCATGAACCAGCCAGCGAGGACCCATTTACTTGCTTATTGCCGTCACTCTGCCTCTTCAGTAAATCCTCTAAGCTCAGCTGTGCAACCTACAGAGAAAACAGCGAGTGCACCACTTTCAAATCAGACTTCTCTACTGAACAAGGCTGTATTTTAATGCGACACAACATATTGCATATTCCTGTAGAGCTACAAGTACTAGAAATGAGGGATGGAAATAAGACTCCCATTGCATAACAATTTGATCCATTCCTGGTTTCACCACGAGTTTAATAAGACACACCTCAGCTTGTTACCTGGTTAACCAAGCACATATTAAAACCTGGAGTCTGATTCCCATGCCTGTGTTTGCAGTCCAGCGGTTTCCTTTGGCAGGATGTGTGTGTCCAGTTGGAGCTCCTTACCTGGTCGGGTCCCTCTCTGATGAAGTACTGGGCCAGTTCCAGCGCAGCCCGTGCATCCTCTGTGGGATCGTGGCCCTCCCTGTCCTCGCACTGGATCTGCCGGCTGTTACAACAAACACACGGGGCTGCTCTGAGTTCAGTGGTTCAGATCTCCTGAGCCGGACCCACCGCTCTGAGTTCAGTGGTTCAGATCTCCTGGTCCGGACCCACCGCTCTGGGTTCAGTGGTTCAGATCTCCTGGTCTGGATCCACACTAAACTCTCAATGTAAAGTTGCAGTGTCTTACCCCAGCACAGCCTCTGCGAGGAACTTCAGTTTGAAGCGGAGGCCGAATTCCCGCATGAACAACAAGGAGCTGTCGATGACGAAGGGGTGGGTCATCTGAAGGGGAAGTGCATGAGCGTTAGCTGTGAGATCCCTGCAGCGATGAACAGCAAGGCAAGGCAGACCCACAGACTGACTGAATCTGGAGTCCATGCAGATCAATGCAAGCTTTCAGATCCCGGCAGTAATGCACAGCAAGGCACGCACGCACGCACGCACACGCACGCGCGCACACACACGCACACGCACACGCACACGCGCACGCACGCACACACACACACACACGCACACGCACACACACACACTATTTTTGAATGCAGAGGGGCATTTCAGCATTACTGAAATAACTGCATTACAGGTTGGTTGTTGCGGATTACAAAAATGAACATTTCAACCAACCAGGTTTTTTCTCGAGTGTTTTAAACCCTCTTTGTTAGCCTTGCTGCGGCTCTCTTACTGTGGCCAAGGAGGGAGTCTCATACCTGCAACGCCCGCAGGTCACAGTCCAGGGAGTGGCCCACAAGCACAGCGTCGCGGGGCAGGAGCTGCTTCAGCCTGGCCTGGACGTCCTGAAGCCGCGTTCTTACTGGGTTCAGCAGCACCTTCGTGATTCCGGAGAACCTTCAAAACAAACGGGAATCGCCCTTATAGAAGCGTGCCCTCGTAAAGCACAGCAAAGTGAACAACGCACAGGTAAGCAATGTAAAGAATAACGAGGTACGGTGACGCGCAGTATAACCATGGGAAAACTGCAGATACCGTGGTAAACCTCTCAGGAAAGTGCGATTACAGAGCACCTGACTCAAACAAGCCACGTCTCCTCAGTACAGCACAGTGGACTGTCAAGATTACAGTATAGCGATTACAGAGCACCTGACTCAAACAAGCCATGCCTCCTCAGTACAGCACAGCAGACAGCCAAGCCTCAGTGGTCTGTGTTTAACAGAAGTGTGTGGATTATGTGCTTCAGGTAGTTAAGTGGTAAGTGGTTGTTGCTGTGGAAGGGACACACCCTGACCCTGTACCTGGTGAGATAGTCCAGGATCCTGTTCTCTGGTTTGACGAGCTCGTCCATGATGCAGCGTCCTGCCCCATCCACAAGCGAGACCCGAGTCAGCTCCTTCCCCTTCTCCGTCAGGCACTGATTCAGAGGGGCAACGCTCACATCTTTATTACATACAACTACATGAAGCCCACGTTACAAGAACTACTGAATCAACCATCAATGAATCAACACTTAACACACCATTTCACAGTCAAGACCGAGGAGTGGGCTGCTGTCCGTAACCTGGCCATCGCACTCGGTGGAAACGTAGAGTTCACAGCCTGGAGCCCCTGTTCAGAAAGAAGAGAACACAGGATCACCTCCATTCTCAACCTGGAGCCCCTGTTCAGACAGAGAAGACCACAGGATCACCTCCATTCTCAACCTGGAGCCCCTGTTCAGACAGAGAAGACCACAGGATCACCTCCATTCTCAACCTGGAGCCCCTGTTCAGACAGAGAAACCACAGGATCACCTCCATTCTCAACCTGGAGCCCCTGTTCAGACAGAGAAGACCACAGGATCACCTCCATTCTCAACCTGGAGCCCCTGTTCAGACAGAGAAGACCACAGGATCACCTCCATTCTCAACCTGGAGCCCCTGTTCAGACAGAGAAACCACAGGATCACCTCCATTCACATCACACGACGCAGGGTTTCTGGAAAGTGAACTCCTGCTCCACAGACATCAGCAGGAGCTCCCTCTTACCTTCCCGGGGGAAGTTGTACCGTTCCCTGTCCTCTCTGCTCAGCAGATAGCGGGTGAGCCCGGGCTTGTCTGAGCCAGGCTCACAGTGCAGCCGGACCGTCCCAGAGGAGCACAAGGAGTCTGAAACAGCGAGCAGTGACACAGTGTTAGTGCATCACAGCGAGGGGCAGTGCAGGGTGAGACAGACGGACAGCGGTTCGTACCCTGTGCTGTGGGCTGCTCCCGTGTCCTGTCTGCTGAAGCAGCGCCCCGAGCAGCCAGCACTGTGGAGAGAAAATCAGGAGGCGGGGGAGGCAGGCTGCATCTCTGAGAGCAAGAAATACAAGAGATCAGGTAAAAATGCACTGCAGGGCAGGTTCAAATCAACATGATCACACACTTCAACAAGCTACCCCTACCCCTACCCCTACCCCAGCACACTATAACAAGCTACCCCTACCCCTACCCCAGCACACTATAACAAGCTACCCCTACCCCTACCCCAGCACACTATAACAAGCTACCCCTACCCCTACCCCAGCACACTATAACAAGCTACCCCTACCCCTACCCCAGCACACTATAACAAGCTACCCCTACCCCTACCCCAGCACACTATAACAAGCTACCCCTACCCCTACCCCAGCACACTATAACAAGCTACCCCTACCCCTACCCCAGCACACTATAACAAGCTACCCCTACCTCTACCCCAGCACACTATAACAAGCTACCCCTACCCCTACCCCAGCACACTATAACAAGCTACCCCTACCCCTACCCCAGCACACTATAACAAGCTAACCCCTACCCCTACCCCAGCACACTATAACAAGCTACCCCTACCCCTACCCCAGCACACTATATGAAGCTCTAAGGAAAGCTTTCTTGATCAACTCAACACAGGATTCTGGTTCTTCTTACATGAGGTTTGCTGGAGTCCACACCTGTATTATTCATCAAGCATTAGCAGGCTGGTAAACGCACAGAAGTGCTCATAGCCGTACATTAGAGATACAGGCTGCTTGCTTACCAGCTGGAATCTCCTCCCGATGTTCCCCAGCTGCAGGTAGTATCTGTAGAAGTGGAGCTGACTGACACCTTGTAAGACAATCACACTGACTCCCGAGAGCCGTCTCTGATGGCGAAGATGACACCAGCTGAAACACACAGACACACTGAGGCTGAAACACACAGACACACTGAGTCTTAAACACACAGACACACTGAGTCTTAAACACACAGACACACTGAGGCTGAAACACACAGACACACTGAGGCTGAAACACACAGACACACTGAGTCTGAAACACACAGACACACTGAGGCTGAAACACACAGGCACTGAGGCTGAAACACACAGACACACTGAGGCTGAAACACACAGACACATTGCGTCTGAAACACACAGACACACTGAGTCTGAAACACACAGACACACTGAGGCTGAAACACACAGGCACTGAGGCTGAAACACACAGACACACTGAGGCTGAAACACAGACACACTGAGGCTGAAACACACAGACACACTGAGGCTGAAACACACAGACACACTGAGGCTGAAACACACAGACACACTGAGGCTGAAACACACAGACACACTGAGGCTGAAACACAGACACACTGAGGCTGAAACACACAGACACACTGAGGCTGAAACACACAGACACACTGAGGCTGAAACACACAGACACACTGAGGCTGAAACACACACACTGAGGCTGAAACACACAGACAGACTGAGGCTGAAACACACACACAGACACACTGAGGCTGAAACACACAGACACACTGAGGCTGAAACACACACACACACACTGAGTCTGAAACACACACACACACACTGAGTCTGAAACACACACAGACACTGAGGCTGAAACACACAGACACACTGAGGCTGAAACACACACACACACACACAATGAGGCTGAAACACACAGACACTGAGGCTGAAACACACAGACACTGAGGCTGAAACACACAGACACACACACACACACTGAGGTGGGGAGCAGACAGCAGTGTGCACGAGGTAAACAAAGGTATTCAATCAGAAATATCATGGTCCTGCATTCATGTTTTAACCAGTCCTCATCTTCGCATGCTGATAGATGCTCTGCCCCAAACTGTGCTGCTGTTTCTCATTCACCTGGACTGCACTCAGTAAGAAGGGTTACCTGGGCTGTTTCACACCATGGTCTTTACCCAGGGCAGCAAACTGCAGCAGCTCACACACCTGCTCGTGGCTGATGGCACACAGAGGCTGGCAGGAAGGCACAGAGAGCCGAGGGAAGCCCTGGGGAGAGAGTGCAGGAGTTACACACACAGTAACTGCTCTATACTGGGCATTCTGTAAATCCATTTACAAAAAGAGAAGAAACTGAGTGAGATACTCAAGCAGTAGACAGGGCTGGAAATAAGACTAGTGTTTCATAGCACTTTGATCCACTCCTGGTTTTACTGTGAGCTTACTAAGACACCCCTGAGCTTATTAACTTCAGATTGGGGCTAATAGCGTGTATCAGAAAGTGGAATGGGTGAAACTGCTATGCAAGAGGAGTCTTATTTCCATCCCTGAGAAGTCGAGTAGTTTCTGCTAGTGTCATTAGCTGTGTCGAGGCACTGACTAGCTGAAACTCCTCTTTCATACATGTATTAATACTGTGCAGCTTTTAAGAGTGTTAGCTGTTCACGCACTCTCAGGCTCTACCTTCGTGTGCGGTGCATGATGGGAGGATTCATCGATGATTTCATCCGCGGTCGCGCTCAGCTTTCGTGTTTTTGGTTCACAGCCCTCCAGGCTCGACACACTGGCTCTCTTCAGTGCGCACACGACCCGCGCTGGATCGGCCATTTAAGATGGTTTCTGTTGGGACGTTTACAAGCAGGGCGCCCCCTTCACAGTGAGAAAGGGTGCAGAGAGGGGTACAGCTACCTGCAAATCAGTGCGAGCATCCCAAATTCAGTCTCTGCGTACCCCTGCATCAGCTGGCGCTGCAAACAATAACGAATAAGCATTCGCGCCGAGAGATCTGCCGAACGCAAAGCAACTCCCTTCAACGTCTTCTTCACTGACAGCCCCACGCACGCAGCGTCTCGCGTGGAATGAGATACAGCCAGGCTGATCTGGGGTTAAATAAGACGGAACTGGCCTGAAACTAAATAAAAACATATATTTAAGCGATGCATAATCACTGCCATCATTAAACTGGAGATACACTCATGTTTATCTTCTCTTCGTTTACTGACCGAGTTGCAGTTTCTGTTCATCCCGTTTTTGTGCAGACATTCCGCTATTTCATTTATTTCACCAACAGCTAAGTCACCGGTACGATCACTGATTTCAGACTCACTTGCATTAAAAACTTACTAACACCCACAGATTTCTACCAGCAGAAATCACACCCAATGATCAGAAATATAAAGACTACCCGGCTGCGCAGCTTTTCAATTGTTGAGCAGAAGAAACGTGCTCCTGCTTGGGTGCCCACGCTGCTTTCACTTCCGCCCAGCTGCGCACAAGGCATCGTGGGATAGGGCTCTCTTCTACGAGTGTCTATGGAGAGGGGTCGAATTGGGCTCTCGCAAAATGTTAAGTCTGTTTCACTGTTTCCCGGTGTCCACTGGAGAAATAAGCGACTCCGGTGAACGATGACATAACGTAACTGATAAGAAAAATGAGCTTTTCTGAACACAGTCCTTCCCACAGTTTTTCTGTACAAATGCAAATGTACCAGAAGTAGGAGCCTGCGGTCGCTATGAATATTAACATAGTTGGTCTAAATGTTATGACGAAGCAGTTCCACTTACTCGCCACACGGTAGCAGCATTGGCAGGGGACTACAGCACAAACCTCTCCGAAGCCCTTCTTTCAGGCAGGGTCCGGTTTAATTTGTTGTTTGTTTGTTTTTTTTCCCCTTTGCTTACTTAACTGCCTGCCCAAAATATAATCAATGGTAAAACAACAAAAAAAAAATCTAAATATAATACTTTTAAAATTCTGGTGTGGGAAATCTGTATTAAGAAATGTTTTGTTAATCATAACATTCATTTTTAAACAAGACCTATGCAAATTAGCATCAAATTGTCTCAGTTGATTCGCTAATTACGGTAATTACTGTAAGCATTTTTATTATCCAATCACAACCTATATGAAACTATTGCATTGACATAGCAGTTCTACTTATCGCCACAGGGTGGCAGCACCGGTCTGCACACACACACAGAGCGCCGATAGAACAGGAAGTGATGTTTGACATTGATTTAAGGAGGGCGATTCAAATGCAGGAGGTGCTGAGGAGACGAGTAAACAAACCGTTTTCAAATTAATCATCAGCGTCATATATTTAAGAATTTGCTTTGGAGGTAAGACATTAGCGTTTATAATCACGTGTAGCTGCAGCCCGAGGATAGGTTTGATTACATTAATGCACGGAACGGTTTGTGTTTTTAGTCTCCGAGACTAAAACGAGATCGCGCTGCATGTCTGCAGAATTCACCCTGGGTTGCAGAATTCTAATAGATGTCTTCTAAACTTTACAGAATAACTAATTCATAAAAGGATATTGCTGCTCTAGAAAGAGTGCAAAGAAGAGCAACCAGAATTATTCCGGGTTTAAAAGGCATGCCATATGCAGACAGGCTAAAATAATTGAATCTATTCAGTCTTGAACAAAGAAGACTACGCGGCGATCTGATTCAAACATTCAGAATCCTAAAAGGTATAGACAATGTCGACCCAGGGGACTTTTTCGACCTGAAAAAAGAAACAAGGACCAGGGGTCACAAATGGAGATTAGATAAAGGGACATTCAGAACAGAAAATAGGAGGCACTTTTTTACACAGAGAATTGTGAGGGTCTGGAACCAACTCCCCAGTAATGTTGTTGAAGCTGACACCCTGGGATCCTTCAAGAAGCTGCTTGATGAGATTCTGGGATCAATAAGCTAGAAGACATAAGGAAACACAGCAGCAGCTGATCGTGCCCTGGAGCACCCAGACATTTGAATGAAGACGGGGGTACACTTTTTTGCCGAGTATGCAATTTACAGACCTTGTGTGTGTAGCTGCATACAGGTAGCAGGCTTGCTAAAAATATACATTGCAATGATTTAAGATTCCCAATAAAATGAAACATTTAAAAAGAATATGAATTCCATATATACGTTTATAAAATCACATTTTTCTTTATCTGGTGCAAATCTGATCAAATCCGTTGTTCTTACTACGTCTCTGTGCTGCTTCTCGTTTATTATTTAGGGGGTTGAGCTCAAGCGAGGAAGCAGGAGAATGGCGACAAAACAACTGGCAAAGTAAGAAGCGTGTGTGTGTACTTCCTGCGGTCATTTCTACTCTCTGTGTGATTGTGGCAAAACGGTTGTGTGGCTGGGACAGTAAATCTGAATCCACTCTGTGCTGATCCAGTGCAGACCTGCTGTATTGCAGATGTTAACTGGCGGCTCTTTCACAGGTATTATTAGATGATCACGGGACTCGTCTGTAGGAGGGTGTTTACATGTCTGGCGTGTGTAGTGAAGTGTTTGTTTTTGTACTTTCCAGAACACTGGGATTAATCCGGAGACGCAGTGGATCCTCCAGTTCCAGCACTCTGAAGAGAAGCGGAGCGGGTAGGTTGCCCGCGTGGCAGGGTTTATGGTTTAGGATACCTTTAGGGTTTAGGTTACCCGTGTGGCAGGGTGCAGGGTTTAGGTTACCCGTGTGGCAGGGTGCAGGGTTTAGGGTTTAGGTTACCCGCGTGGCAGGGTGCAGGGTTTAGGGTTTAGGTTACCCGTGTGGCAGGGTGCAGGGTTTAGGGTTTAGGTTACCCGTGTGGCAGGGTGCAGGGTTTAGGTTACCCGTGTGGCAGGGTTTAGGTTACCCGCGTGGCAGGGTTTAGGGTTTAGGTTTAGGGTTTAGGTTACCCGTGTGGCAGGGTGCAGGGTTTAGGGTTTAGGTTACCCGTGTGGCAGGGTGCAGGGTTTAGGGTTTAGGTTACCCGTGTGGCAGGGTGCAGGGTTTAGGGTTTAGGTTACCCGTGTGGCAGGGTGCAGGGTTTAGGGTTTAGGTTACCCGCGTGGCAGGGTGCAGGGTTTAGGGTTTAGGTTACCCGCGTGGCAGAGTGCAGGGTTTAGGGTTTGCTGCACATCAGCAGCTCTTTCAGTCACCATCAATGTAACACTTCAGCATCTCTCTCGTCTCCTTCACAGAGCAATTCTTTTCTTACCTCATTGTCATAGACTTTGAATCCACTTGCTGGAGAGAAAAAAATCACTACGGACAGGAAATCAGTAAGTGTGCCTGCATGGCAAGCAACTTAAAAAAATCAAATAGCATTAACAGCTTCACCTGATACTGCTACAGTGGTCTACGTTCCAGACCAATGCACTGACTCTCAAATGACTGACGCTTTTGTCTTGTTGTGTTTTTATTAGTTGAATTCCCTGCAGTTTTGTTGAACACAACCAATGGGCAGATTGACTCTGAATTTCAAACCTATGTGCAGCCACAAGAGCACCCGACCCTGTCCGAGTTCTGCACTGAGCTCACTGGAATCAAACAGGTAAGCACAACACCAGCACTCTGAAATACTGACCCTGTCCCAGCTCTGCACTGAGCTCACTGCAATCTGAAATACTGACCCTGTCTCAGCTCTGCACTGAGCTCACTGCACTCTGAAATACTGACCCTGTCCCAGCTCTGCACTGAGCTCACTGCAATCTGAAATACTGACCCTGTCCCAGCTCTGCACTGAGCTCACTGCACTCTGAAATACTGACCCTGTCTCAGCTCTGCACTGAGCTCACTGCACTCTGAAATACTGACCCTGTCTCAGCTCTGCACTGAGCTCACTGCACTCTGAAATACTGACCCTGTCCCAGCTCTGCTCTGATTTTGATTTGAAAGCCAGACTTTTCTGCATGACATGTGTTTCCTATATTCAAGGTGTGCTGTCCGCTCAGGCTCTGTGTTTGAATATTAATAAGTGGACCAGGCTGTATTCCATCACACACTGACCCCCTCTTGCTGCGTCCCTTTCTCAGAGTCAGGTTGAAGCCGGAGTCCCTCTCCGGATCTGCCTGTCTCAGTTTTCCCGTTGGCTTCAGAAGCTGCAGCAGGAGAAGAACGTGGTGTTTGTTACAGACATGTCTGGACTCTGTGCTCCCAGTGCTAAGCCATGCGCTTTCGTCACTTGGTCAGGTACTGTATGTTGTGCACAAGGGCTAATCATGCTGGTAGTAAAACCTGGAATGGGTGACAGTGCTATGCAGTGGGAGTGTCCTGCCCATCCCTGGCTGATGTTCTGCTATGTTTCTGCAGACTGGGATTTGGGTGTCTGCCTGCAGTACGAGTGCAAACGAAAGCAGCTCCGCAAACCTCCGGTTTTAAACCGCTGGATCGATCTCAGAGCGACGTACAAGGTAAGGGCTGGCAGGTTCTTATTGTACAGTCTGGAGCCCACGTGATCTTTATAGTCTGTGTTCTCTTTGCACTGCAGCCCATTCGGGCGCCTGTGTAGAATGCTATTCCTGCACGGTTTCATTCCTGCGCTGTTTGTATTTTTGATCCCTCTCTAGCTGTTTTATAATCGCATGCCGAAAGGATTGAATGGAGCTCTACAGGATCTGGGCATTGAGTTTTGTGGACGGGAGCATTCAGGTAGATGAAATAAATACATCTTTCTCTCTCTTGCATCAAAATATTTTCGTTCTTCTATATTTGAACACATTGCCTTGTTTTGGACATGCTAGTTTAGTCATGTGCTTTAAAGGGATGTTTTAGGAGTGATATTCAGGTGGATGAAATAAACCATTGTCTCTCTCTCTCTCTCTCTCTCTCTCTCTCTCTCTCGCAGTTCTACAGTACATTATTGAAATGTTTTTGCTCCTTCGATAGTCTTGCTATCCACAGAATATTAACTAGCTGTTACTTTAACCCAAGGTCTGGATGATGCCAGGAACACTGCTGGTCTGGCTTGGAGAATGATAACCGATGGCTGTGTGATGAAAGTCACCAAATCACTGGACCGGGTGAGTGGTCTTTCGTGTGTCCAGATCCTACCTCCTGCGAGTCACTGCACCTGAACTAAACAGTAGCCGACAGAGAGAACTGCATTCTAAAATGCTTTGTGAACCTGCTGCCCCCCCACTAACATACCCCGTGACTCATAACCTGAAAATAAAAGCAGAGACACAAGACTTTAAACTTGTAAATGGCATTGTTACAACAGGCACCCCCGAAGACGACCCCACCTGTCAGGCCTCTTGCATTGAACGCCGACGTTGCCAGCGTGTCTAAAAACTCTGACAGTCGCAAGGCGTGCAGCCCAAACAGAATGGCCAGGAGCAGCAAGCAGGAGCAAGCAGGAGACAGAGACGCAGTGCCCAGTGCCAGTAAAATAAAGAGGCTGGAGTCGGACACCTTGCAAACCACACTGCAGGCTCCCAGGCAGCAAGCCAACACGACCGGCTGTCAGTACCGAAGCCTGGTGTCTCCAAAGACCCTGCTCCATGGACTGTCTGCTCCTGGAGCCTGGGGGAGACTCTCACGTCCAGCGTTAACTCCACAAACCCATGCGCTGGTATCACTGGTCTCTGCAGGAAACCCCTCCACACGAAGCCTGGTCCTGGTTCCCACCACGGTGGATTCTGTTACAAATATATCGGGTCTGGACTTGAACACTGCGTGTGACTCGGAGATACTGCTGGCTGACTGGGAGGACGGCGCAATGCTTCCTGAAACTGAGGAGCCAAGTTCCTATGACGCAGTGACTCTGGAGCAGGAGGAGGGGGGCTGGGGAACAGCGATGCCTGCAGGCACGGCGGGTCTAACCGCTGATGTGTCAAATTATGCAGACGCTGAGGAGTTCAAGAACGACGTGCCTCCTGTGTGTTTAAAGTCCCAGCTGCTCAACACCATGGTGTATTCGGGAGAGGATGCAGGGGCTCGCCCATCGGGGGGTGGGGATGCAGGGGCACGCCCATCGGGGGGTGGGGATGTGGGGGTGCGCTCTTTGGGCAGCGTTGCTTTTAAGGCTCCTCCTGCTGCTGCAGCAGCAAAAAGCACCTCTGGGGCAAACCGGGCCAGAAGAACCCCCATCGGCTCAAGTTCATTCTCGACAGCTAGACCCAGGCCTCTCGGGGGTGAGAAATCCACACGATCAAGCCTCTATTTCCCAAAGAGCAACCCCTCCTTCACCATTCATGCAGACGAAGAGGCTTCGCTCTCCAGTCGCTCCACTGGCAGCTCGGTCCCCCCCACGGTCCTCTCTGCCGTGGTTAACTGGAGGTCCGTCCCACCGTCCCGCGGGGGAAAGGTTACCCCCCCGCTGTGCGAGTGCGGCCGCAGAGCCAAGAAGCTCAACGTCTCCAACGGGGGTCCCAATCAGGGCAAGGGCTTCTACTGCTGTCCTGTCGGGAAGCAGGGCTGTGGGTATTTCAAATGGGAGTCTGTGCTGCTTAAAGAGAAGGCTAGAGCCAGCTTCAGTGCGTCTGGGAGTCGGACATCCTTCCAGAGTGGAAACCTGGGTCTCAGACCATCTTTGAGAAATGAATGCAGTAATCGTGTTCTTAAAACAGGGTTGTGAATGGAGGGGTGCTATTTGGTTTTTAAGATATATTTATTAACATTTTACTAATGGCATGTCCGCTCACTCGCCCATGTGTTTTTTATTTCCTGTTAAATAAACAGCAGCATGTTTGTAGGAGTGTGTGCAGTACATAGCGCTTCAACACAAAGTCACTAACGGGACAGTCTCTGAGCTTCTCCATCGGGTTCATGCTCAATTCTGTCACTTCGCTCTGCGGTTTCTCTGAGTGTGGTTGTACAGATGTTGCTAATTGGTGAAGGACATTTTATTTGAATTATAACAAACACATTTAAATCTTTTTAAAATGTTTAATCTGAAGAATATCGAATAAACTGCTTGTTTTACTTGAATTTATTAACGTAGGGCTACGTGCAGCTAGCAGAAACATGCAGGGTTACACTCTGTTCTCTGTACACATTGTTTTTGTAATAAAATTATAAATATATATATATATATATTTTTTTTTTGTCGACCAATGGAAGGAGTTACAACTTCATTAAACACGCACAAAAATATGATTTGGCTTCATTGTAAATGTATTTCAAAGCTCAGTTAAAATGAATATTTGGTACAAAATCAGCTGTTGGCACAGTGGGGGACATTTCCACTCAGATCTGGGCATTTCAGACATACAGAGAGGAGGGAGGCTTCCTTTAGAGTTACACATATAAACACAGTCAGCATCTGTCCTGTAGGCTTTTTATACTGTGAAAATACAATGTCTTGTGAAGTGTGAATGTATGAAGAGTCAGGTAGGACTCTCAGATCTGAGGCACTTCTATGTTCTTCCCCATTCTTTGTTCCTCAGTTCAACCCTTCTGATTTTGCCACTGATTGTCTTTGGCAAGCTTTCCACAAATTCAATCTGGGAAAAGAAAAGAGAGAGAAGAAAAAACAAACAAACAAACAAACACACATTTAGGGTTAAAAGAGCAGCCCAAGAGTGACACACTTACATTTGTATCCCCTATCGGTCATGATTTTTTTTTAAATAATTTTGTGTGAACTGAGCTCTGTGGAGGACACAAAGTGCCATAACTTTGAAAAAAAAAAAAAAAACCATAACATTTATACAGGTAGTGACTGAAGCAGACAGGGCTGGCTAATTGAAATGTTTTTAAGGAGTCACCTTCCGTGGGTATTTGTATGGAGCTGTGACTTGCTTCACGTGGTTCTGTAGCTCTACAGCAAGGCTCTGTGGGTCATGGTGTTGATAGGCAGGAGTCAGAACAACAAAGGCCTTCACAACCTGCAGAGGAAATGCAATAATGCAGGAGAGCGCCCCTGACGTCACTCAGAACCTCCAGGAAAACAAACTGGAAAGTTTAAGACAGGAGCAGCGGTACCTCTCCCCGGACTGCGTCAGGACTGCTAACGACAGCTGACTCTGCCACGGCTGGGTGTTCGATCAGTGCGCTTTCCACCTCAAAGGGGCCGATGCGGTACCTGGGGAGGGGGTCACAGCTTAGTTACCATACAGCTCCATGTTCACCGAGGCTGTTACCTGTCTCAGCAGGACTACACTTACCAGAATGCACTGGGGGGTGCGTTGAAGAGCCTGAACTCTCTTAATGCTTGTTAGTTTTATAACACTGGTCCTATTCACAAAGTTTAAAGTCAAAAGTGAAAGTCTTTGAAAGTTATTAAGGAAAAAAAAAAAAAAAAAAAAAAAAATATATATATATATATATATATATAGTGTGTGTGTGTGGTTTGATTTTCATGCAAGTGTTCTACATTGCTGCTCTTATTTAACACTCTATAAAGCATAGATTATTTTTCCCCTTAAATTCGATTGTAAATCCATCCATTTACTCCAATGTTGATGAATTTTTTTTAGGAGGCGTGTTCACTGAGAGTTTTAAAGGAAAGCCTCCAGGTACTGTATATAATTCCACACCGTTAATCACGGTATTTATATTGTGCTAGAAAATGCAACACCTTACCCTGCAGATAGAATGACATCATCGGATCTCCCCACAAACCAGAAGTAGCCGTCCTGGTCTGTCACCCCCCTGTCTCCGGTGATGAAGAAATCCCCCCGAAAGGAACGCGCCGTGCGCTCAGGATCGTCCTGCCAGGGGCGGAGGGGCCAGCGTTACTGCACAGGGAACATCGTACCACACAGAATAACACACAGGAGGCTGGAGGCTCAGGGGAAAATAATTCACCCTGGATAAGTGCGTCTGCCAGGAAATAATACATTGACAAGTATATACAAAAAGAGTCATTTATTGTATACAGTACAGATCAAAGGATAGGGCTAGGCCTGTACTTTTGAATACATGACTTTTTTTATAAACTTGTCAATTTAGTGAATTCTTTTTGCTGTCATATTTCATCGTGTTCAGTGTGCAGGGCTCGTGCATGTCACTGATTTATAAACTATTCAGATCTCGTGCATGTCACTGATTTATAAACTATTCAGATCTCGTGCATGTCACTGATTTATAAACTATTCAGATCTCGTGCACGTCACTGATTTATAAACTATTCAGATCTCGTGCATGTCACTGATTTATAAACTATTCAGATCTCGTGCATGTCACTGATTTATAAACTATTCAGATCTCGTGCATGTCACTGATTTATAAACTATTCAGATCTCGTGCATGTCACTGATTTATAAACTATTCAGATCTCGTGCATGTCACTGATTTATAAACTATTCAGATCTCGTGCATGTCACTGATTTATAAACTATTCAGATCTTAAAGTAACTGAATGCATGGCTGTACAGTGTATTCAGAGAAGAGGTTAAATGGCCTGTTGGGTTTCACTCGGATTGCGATGTCTCCTTCCTGTCCTGCTGGAAGGGGGCTGCAGTGCTCATCTATAATCTGAAATAGGAAACACAGCTTTTACTGAACATGAGAACGACACAAACATAAAGTGCATGTTATATATCCTGTTTAAATCGTGTAACAAAAAAGCAAAGACGGCCGATGCTGATTACAGTGGAAATGCGTCGTCCTCAATTCTGGGAAGTTACACTGTGCCCTTTTTCCACTGTTCTGTGAGGATAGGCATGACTTATTACATTTACTTGAGTCCTACAATTACACTAGAATCACATTTACTAGAGTCCTGCAAATACACTAGAACCACACTTACTAGAGTCCTGCAATTACACTAGAACCACACTTACTAGAGTCCTGCAATTACACTAGAATCACATTTACTAGAGTCCTGCAATTACACTAGAATCAAATTTCTAGAGTCCTGCAATTACACTAGAATCACATTTACTAGAGTCCTGCAAATACACTAGAACCACACTTACTAGAGTCCTGCAATTACACTAGAACCACACTTACTAGAGTCCTGCAAATACACTAGAACCACACTTACTAGAGTCCTGCAATTACACTAGAATCACACTTACTAGAGTCCTACAATTATATCACATTTCCTTGTTACACTTCAATAACATTTATTTTCTTATTGTACATCCCTTTACTGGGAAATTTAACTTTTTCAACACGATTTAAATCACAGAAAGTGGAAGATCCAGACCATTAGCAATTATCAGGCTGACTTCAGCATAGGAACTGCTTACCTGCACATCATATGCCGGTGATGGCTTCCCCATTGATCCAGGCTTGATTCTCATCCCTTTGAATGTGCCACAAATGAGAACCTGGGACAGTGCACATTGGAAGAGGTTATCTGCTTGTCTTGTGGAGTGCTGCAGTGCTCTTGTGTTCTGCTTGTCTTGTGGAGTGCTGCAGTGCTCTTGTGTTCTGCTTGTCTTGTGGAGTGCCGCAGTGCTCTTGTGTTCTGCTTGTCTTGTGGAGTGCTGCAGTGCTCTTGTGTTCTGCTTGTCTTGTGGAGTGCTGCAGTGCTCTTGTGTTCTGCTTGTCTTGTGGAGTGCTGCAGTGCTCTTGTGTTCTGCTTGTCTTGTTGTGGAGTGCCGCAGTGCTCTTGTGTTCTGCTTGTCTTGTGGAGTGCCGCAGTGCTCTTGTGTTCTGCTTGTCTTGTGGAGTGCTGCAGTGCTCTTGTGTTCTGCTTGTCTTGTGGAGTGCCGCAGTGCTCTTGTGTTCTGCTTGTCTTGTGGAGTGCCGCAGTGCTCTTGTGTTCTGCTTGTCTTGTGGAGTGCTGCAGTGCTCTTGTGTTCTGCTTGTCTTGTTGTGGAGTGCTGCAGTGCTCTTGTGTTCTGCTTGTCTTGTGGAGTGCTGCAGTGCTCTTGTGTTCTGCTCGTCTTGTGGAGTGCTGCAGTGCTCTTGTGTTCTGCTCGTCTTGTGGAGTGCCGCAGTGCTCTTGTGTTCTGCTTGTCTTGTGGAGTGCTGCAGTGCTCTTGTGTTCTGCTTGTCTTGTGGAGTGCTGCAGTGCTCTTGTGTTCTGCTTGTCTTGTGGAGTGCTGCAGTGCTCTTGTGTTCTGCTTGTCTTGTGGAGTGCTGCAGTGCTCTTGTGTTCTGCTTGTCTTGTGGAGTGCTGCAGTGCTCTTGTGTTCTGCTCGTCTTGTGGAGTGCCGCAGTGCTCTTGTGTTCTGCTTGTCTTGTGGAGTGCCACAGTGCTCTTGTGTTCTGCTTGTCTTGTGGAGTGCTGCAGTGCTCTTGTGTTCTGCTTGTCTTGTTGTGGAGTGCTGCAGTGCTCTTGTGTTCTGCTTGTCTTGTGGAGTGCTGCAGTGCTCTTGTGTTCTGCTTGTCTTGTGGAGTGCCGCAGTGCTCTTGTGTTCTGCTCGTCTTGTGGAGTGCTGCAGTGCTCTTGTGTTCTGCTTGTCTTGTGGAGTGCCGCAGTGCTCTTGTGTTCTGCTTGTCTTGTGGAGTGCTGCAGTGCTCTTGTGTTCTGCTTGTCTTGTGGAGTGCTGCAGTGCTCTTGTGTTCTGCTTGTCTTGTGGAGTGCTGCAGTGCTCTTGTGTTCTGCTTGTCTTGTGGAGTGCTGCAGTGCTCTTGTGTTCTGCTTGTCTTGTTGTGGAGTGCTGCAGTGCTCTTGTGTTCTGCTTGTCTTGTGGAGTGCTGCAGTGCTCTTGTGTTCTGCTTGTCTTGTGGAGTGCTGCAGTGCTCTTGTGTTCTGCTTGTCTTGTGGAGTGCCGCAGTGCTCTTGTGTTCTGCTTGTCTTGTGGAGTGCTGCAGTGCTCTTGTGTTCTGCTTGTCTTGTGGAGTGCTGCAGTGCTCTTGTGTTCTGCTTGTCTTGTGGAGTGCTGCAGTGCTCTTGTGTTCTGCTTGTCTTGTGGAGTGCCGCAGTGCTCTTGTGTTCTGCTTGTCTTGTGGAGTGCCGCAGTGCTCTTGTGTTCTGCTTGTCTTGTGGAGTGCCGCAGTGCTCTTGTGTTCTGCTTGTCTTGTGGAGTGCTGCAGTGCTCTTGTGTTCTGCTTGTCTTGTGGAGTGCTGCAGTGCTCTTGTGTTCTGCTTGTCTTGTGGAGTGCTGCAGTGCTCTTGTGTTCTGCTTGTCTTGTGGAGTGCCGCAGTGCTCTTGTGTTCTGCTTGTCTTGTGGAGTGCTGCAGTGCTCTTGTGTTCTGCTTGTCTTGTGGAGTGCTGCAGTGCTCTTGTGTTCTGCTTGTCTTGTGGAGTGCTGCAGTGCTCTTGTGTTCTGCTTGTCTTGTGGAGTGCCGCAGTGCTCTTGTGTTCTGCTTGTCTTGTGGAGTGCTGCAGTGCTCTTGTGTTCTGCTCGTCTTGTGGAGTGCTGCAGTGCTCTTGTGTTCTGCTTGTCTTGTGGAGTGCTGCAGTGCTCTTCGGTGTTGCACGCTGATACTTACCGTCTCCGTTTGCCCGTATCCTTCATAGATTTCAAGGCCGGTCTTGTGTTTCCACTGCTGCATCACTTCAGGGTTCATGGGCTCGCCGGCACTCACACAGTGCTGAAGGCTTTTAAACTGGTACCTGATACACGGAAGCACACAGATTTGAGATGTGGAAAATGATGAGTATTAAGATAATATTTCAAATGTGGCCTTATAAGGCAAGCCACATGAGACACTAAATGAATGAAATGCATGTGTGGTTGTCTGTCTGAAGTGCGGGTGGATTCTAGTTGGTCACTGTGCTTGCCAGTGTGAGCGCTCTAGTTAGTCAGTGATAGCGGGGCAGACCGTCAGAGTGTGCGTTTCACCTGGCCAGGTCCTGCTGCACAAGCATCCGGTACGCAGTCGGGGCTGAGCAGAACGTGCTTATCTGGAATCTGGACAAAGTCTATTGGAATGAAAAGAAATACAAGAGTATAGAAAAAGACTATGAAATGTAAAAAGAAAACAAACACTTACGGTACAATAATAAAATGCACACACGTAAATAGCCATCATTTGTTCTGTACGTTTGAACTACATTTAACTAAAAATAAATACATATTTCTATTTCTTCAATTATTCTTTGACACTTTATACTGGTTCCTGGCTCTTATCATAGCCCTTCAGTTAAAATCAGAGATGTAATTCTTGTTGTCCACAATCCAAGTCCTGATCTAAAACGCCAGGAGGATATTTCTTTCAGAGCAGGCTGTGTGCATATTTCTATGTGCAGTGTTACCTCTAAAACAGTGGTGGCTTTGAAGCGTGGCATGTGATGCACGAACACGCAGGCTCCCTGTATCCAGGGGGCGAACACGCTGCTCCAGGCGGACTTGGCCCAGCCAGTATCGGAGGTGTTCCACAGCACAGACCCTGGGCTCAGGTCCAGCCAGAACCTGCACCAACAAGAACACAGTGAAGCACTGCTCACAATGAAAGAGACTGCCAGTGCAAATGTTCCTCATTGATTTCTAGTTTCTTTTAGTATTTCTTAACAGTAAAACACTGTGTCAGCATGCATGCAGCTCTCGCCACACAGGGCAGCGATAAAAGAACTTGTATATAAATTGTGTTCCCATCTTCCCCTCTTGTGTGCAATTATAATGTAATCAGCAAAACAGCAAGCTCAAGGTCATACACACAGCAGGGATAAAGCCTTTGTGATGACAGCTTATTTACAAGAAAATAACAAATGGACACATCGGAGTATGGTAAACAGAATAATACATTCCTTTAAGCTGTGGTTTTTAATTTGCTTTAATTTCTCCTATCTCAGCACGGCACCTGCCATTGACGACCAGCCCGAGTCCAAAGCTACAGTGGCTGTGTTGGGTCATTTTCGGGGAGCCGGTGGTTCCGCTGGTAAAGAAGATGGTCATCGGATCATTGCTCTTAGTCTTCACACAGGTGTGGTCACTTGATACAGCCCTTGAAAGAGTAACGCAGGTACAGTTAGCATTCTTATCGTCATGGCAATACCCATTAGGAACACCCACGCCTTCTAGAAGCTCTGCTGTAAGTGAATTTGTCATGTGTAGGGGGAATCTTACTGTTACAAGGGATGCAGTAATGAAAAGCGTTCTATAACTACGGCACACATCAGTAGGTCAACCCCACGCCTGATTGGCTGTTTTACTTTGACAGCTCTGTGAAGTTCAGCCAGCCCTCTCTTCTCTGCTCTGATACCAGCAGCTTGGCTTTAAGGAAGGGGCACTCTGCTGCCACGGCGTCCACGAGAGGGGCCAGGTTCCCGTCCGTGACGATGCATCTGGCGCTGGAGCTGCGGAGCCTGTGAAGGATGTCCTTGGCAGTGAGCTGGGAGGTCCCAGGGATGAGGACAGTCCCTGTGGAGAAGAGAGAGGTCAGAGGTCAAAGACCCAATGAGGGAGTCGAGGCCACGGCCACACAACACCTACCCGTCCTCAAACAGGCCACGTTCACAAGCCACCACTCCGGCACTCTGGGTAGGATTAGGAGAAGCCTGTCTCCGGGCTGTAGGTCACAAGCTCCCGCCAGGATATTCGCCACTCTCCTGGAACGCGACCCAAGTTCCTCAAAGCTCCATTTGATTTCTTCACCGGCATCGTTCACCCACCACAGGGCAGGGTTTGACAGCCTCTCCCCATCCTTTAAAAGGAGTAAACACAAGTCTGAGTAGGACCTCACACGTCCTGCAATACAGCATGTCTGAAAGATGGTGCTAACCCTGTTAATTTCAATCTTCTGATTTAGCTATGAGCAGTAAGAGCTATTAAAAGCAATCTCACCTTCAAATTTACAACTCATTGATTTTATTAAGTTTGAGAAAGTATTTGAACGCATTTGGTTTGTATGCAGTATGCTTATAATTTTGGTTCCTGGTTTATTGGTGTCCTGGTTGAATCATGCAGTCAGGTGACCCATAAGACACATAAGAATGGGAAGTGCCAGAGGCTGCTGGGAGATGTATTTCTGGAGACTTCTCTGAAAGTAACAAGCTATCATTGTACCTCCTGTGAGTCATGTGACAGAGATCCTCCCACTATTCTAAGACAGCAGAAATCAGACAAACAGATAAGCAGCATAGCTGGTGGACCCTGTAACATGAAGCATCAACACATCAGAAAATATCTGCACCTTCTCCCTCTCAGCCCATCTGTCCAGAACATCCTTGGCAAAGTTGAAATACTCGGGTGCCTCCGGTCTGTAGAGCCGACGGAGGCTTTCATAGTCTTGAAAGTTTTGAGGTGCACAGGACTGGAACCCAGTGTGTCGGTGGATCTTCCTTCCAGACGTGGGCAGAGATCTCAGACTCCTAACAGACAGCTTCAGCACGTGGAGTGGAGCAGCCAGGGTGTTCATTGCACACTGCTAGCAGCACAGCCTCCTGGAAGAATGCAATACAAATGGGGTTACCACATGACTCCATGTACACTGGGACAGAGAGGGGCAGTTCAGGCTTTTCAACTCACTGCAATGCATTCTGGTACATCTCAGGTACCCTTCACAGCAGGACTACACTTACCAGAATGCATTGCGGGTTAAAAACCCTCAACTGTCCCAAAAGTTACCCAACAATCTAAGGTGGCCATATGGCTCCGTGTTCAGCGGCACAGTTCAGGATTTTCAACTCACAACCCAATGCATTCTGGAAAGCGTAGTCCTGCTTCTCTTAAAGTAAAGAATGGTAGCCTTAACTGTCCCACTGAACCATATGGTCACCTAATCTAAGTTTATTACAAAGGCCACGTTTAAAACTACTATATTCATACTTCATGTGTTGTTTTTTTTATTTTAAAAAGCGTGCTACGTCAGTGACACGGTGACGCCCTTTTAGAACGCAGTTTCAAATGTTATATTTATAAAGTGAAACGATACAGACCTGTTTACATATAACTTTGTAAGAATTCACACAACAGCAAGTAAAGTTCTCTTCAGTGAAAGGTTGTAGTATTTGAAAGCTCTTGGGGGTGAGACAATCCGAGACGTGTCTTACCCCTCGGTTAACAATGTTGGCATTACTGAGACTAGCTGTACGACTAGTCAAATATCCAAAATAAACCACACACGCCCAGACTTGTTTTAAAACGTAATGTATATGTTAACCACTAAACGGTGCTTAAAGAATCACTTATCATTTCTTATCATTTAGAATGTTCTGAAGTTACTCTTTTCCATGCCCAGAACAGAGATAAAAATATGTACCAAAGAAAAGCAGAGTTGGTAAAACATTTTATACGCGGCCACCACTGGGCCCTGTTCACTCCGGGTTTCTTTTGGGTCGCCCAGTCTCAGATAAAATACGTCATTGGCGCGACACGCCAGTGGAGGCGCACGTTTTTTGTGTTGTGGAGAGTGAAAGGATTTTGTTAACGCGCCTTTATCAGGTAAATAAAAACATTTAACAAGAATATTGTATTGTACGACGTGAGCGAGGCGCCAAACACACGCGCTATGCACAATTCAACTTCAATATCACTTTTTAAAAAACCAATATTTTGATATATTATGACTTCTAAATATATCAAATATACCGCGGTGCACTCGCTCAGTATGGGTGCTGTGTAATGCTTTTCAAGAGGTTCGTAGACCAGAGAATTGAGTTAATTTAATCTGTGTAATGCAATTTAATTTTAGTCGTGTCTGCTACTAGTTCAGCTGTACACCGTCCAGCGTCTTCTCTCTTAACTGAAAGACGATTACTAAATCGGGACATCGGAACGAAAGGGCGGTTGATAAAACTCTCTAGAAATCCGATTGTCATCCAAGAATTGGTAGCATTGATAATATTATCTTAATTGATTTAACTTGTGTTCGAACCTACTGTCCCGGGAAGGTATATTGAAATCGCGATACAGCTTCCTTAAAACCGGGACGAAAACTGAGATGCGTTGTATCTAAACTGCCTGAACTCACGCTTGTTACATCTAGAAACAGTTGCATCAACATTCATTACACGACTAAAAATCTTATGTTTACCGGTACAAAGATCTTTAAAAACTGTTACTACATTTTACCAGACTCCTGGAATGAACTAAAATCAGGTGTGTATGTCTTACAGCTGCTACACCTGCACACTTTCTGTACTGCGATATCATGAGACGCAGTTTAGATTTCATTGAGAGGAGCGTATGCCGTGTCACAGTATATTTTACAGTTTCGACATTTCTGTATTTTAATTGTATGTGAATAGAAATGGCCGCGGTCCAGGAATCAAAGAAAAGAAGCCGGAAGCAGTACTCGAACCATGCAGCCAAAAAGCAGCGTGGCGGCGGCGCCAGGGAGCTAGAGGTGGGCATGCAGGGGATACTAATCACCTGCAACATGAATCAGAGGAAGTGTACGGCAGAGGCTTACAGCCTCCTGAACGAGTACGCAGACAAGCTCTACGGGCCAGAGAAGGTACGCTGTGCATGGAGGGGCTTCAGCTAGTCTTGAACCGAGGGAACGCAAAGCCACTGCACGGCACACCAGGGGAGACTTGGGGTTTGATACAGCAAGCTAGGTCTCCAGGAACCCGGTTTCAAGCCTGACAAAGTGGTTTTGTGTTCCCTCAGCTTTAGCTTCACCACTGTAGAATTGTTCGTTTTCAGGATAGGGCCTATCAGATGTAACTGACTCCATAGCATACCAGGGATGGAAAGAAGCGTTGCATAGCAGTTTGATCCATTCCTGGTTTTACTATGAGTTTAACAAGACACACCTGAGCTTGTTACCTATGCAGTGTGGCAAATCAAGCTCGTAGTAAACCCTAGAATGGGTGAAACTGCTGTGAAGTCAGTTTATTTCTGTCCCTGCATGGTGTAGGGTACGCATGTTAAGTGACAGATACCAGTGGGGTTTTTAAGGCAGTAAGGCAGCTGATTTCGGTGGCTCCAATAGTTGCACAAAACGACCCATTTCCATTTGGTTCAATAAAATATAATACATTTCTCTTTCTTCAGCCCTGATGTTTGTTAAACTACTTTTTGGGGGTTCTCTCTGGCAGCTGAATTTGTACTGGTAATAACAAACCCTACAAATTGGCTGCTGCCAGCAGGTTCCAGTCTCTCCCATGTTAAATACCTCATTTATACAAGATTGCACAGCTCATTGTCTGGTGGTAGAAGTGCATGATCCGAGTTCCTCTGCTGCTGACTAGTTCACAGAGGAGGAGGAGGAGGAGGAGAGGAACAGCGATGAGGAAGAGAAGGAGGAGGATGATGACGATGCTGAAGCTGCCTTGAAGAAGGAGGTGAAACAGATTCGCTCGTCAACAGCAAAGAAACAGCGGAGATTCCTGGCCATGGAGAGCGGCGCCAACAACGTGGTCTTTGTGAGGACTCTGAATATAGGTAAAGGGTGACTTTAACAGGGAGCCGTGCTAGCTGCTGATCTGCTCCTGAATCAGCTGGTAAAGGGAAGGGACACAGGAGTATAAAACAACACGAAACCCTGAAGTGGTGTTCAGGGGAAGGTCGTCACTCATCCGTAGGGTGTGGTGGATGTAATCAGAAAACGTTTTTAGTTCTGTAGCAGTTTGCTGTGAAACCAACGGCTGGTTTCACCCTAATTAGCTCTAATCTTGGACTACCTAACGTTACCTTAGGTAAGACAGTCCCAGAGTAGTTCTGTGAAACCAGCAGTGAAAGTTTAAAGCTAGTCTGGTGGTGTCTGTATAATATTGGAAATGAGTACAAAATATATATACCCTGTTTGATTCCTCTGAGCTAGATCTTTTTACTGATTTGGTGGGATCTTTGATTGATTCCTCAGAGTTAGATCTTTTTACTGATTTGGTGGGATCTTTGATTGATTCCTCAGAGTTAGATCTTTTTACTGATTTGGTGGGATCTTTGATCCCATTTGCACATTAACTGTTCTGTGGAAGTGTCTCATGTTGTGCATGCCATATTCCTGCCTTGCTTGGAGTAAACTTTCCATCTGGATATTCAGACAGGCAGGTTAACGGTGGCAGTTATTTTTTCCTCTGCAGTAGTGATCGGATACTACACCATGCTTTTGCCCCGTCCAAGCTGCTTTAAAAGGAGAGCCCTGTCTGTGTGCTACTGACGGAATTGTATTTTCAGATCCCAATAAGCTAGTGCACCACATCCTCCAAGACCTGCACACAACGAAGAAAAAGAAATCGCGCGTGATCCTGAGGATGCTGCCCGTGAGCGGGACCTGCAAAGCATTTATTGAGGAGATGGAGAAATACCTGGGTCCCTTCCTGGAGAGCTGGTTCAAAGCCCCTAACCAGGGCACCTTTCAGATCGTTTTCAAAGCTCGCAACAGCAGCCACGCCAAGAGAGACGAAGTCATTAAGGTTCTGGCAGGTAAGCTTGCCGTGTAAAGCGATCTCTTGGAATGTTGAGGTTACAGATAAGTTTCAAATCTGAATCGTAGAACTTTATAAAGGGTCAAAAAGTGTGGGGGTACTAGGCTAAAGATTCCTTATGTGTTTTTTTTTAAGATGCACTGTGATTTTACTGTTATAATATCTATAATATTATTTATTTTTTTTTTTTTTTTTTAAGGGTTGGTAGGAAACATGAACCCTAAGAATAAAGTGGACCTGACTAACCCGGAGTACACCATCATCGTTGAGATCATCAAGAACGTGTGCTGTGTGAGCGTGGTGCGGGACTACGTGCTCTTCAGAAAGTTCAACCTGCAGGAAGTGGTTAAGAATGATAGAGAACCAGAAGACCTGCCGTCGAGGGTGGAGAACTGCGAGGAAGGGAAGGAAGAGAGCGCCAAAGAGACTGAGAGTAAAAGCCCTTGCTCGGAAGAGTGCAGCGCGGGGACCCCCAAGCAGGAGTCCACTCCGACAGACGATCCCATCAAGCTGGAGTGAGGGGGGGGAGGGTTGAAGGAGACACCAATCGTGCATCGGGTCGCTCTGCTCCAGGCCATCTTTGTGACGCTCAGCTAAGGTGTTGAAGGAACAGGCATACAAAAAGATTGCATTGGAAGATCTGTACCAGTGGAGTTAAATGTATTTTGTCTTGTTTTCATTGTCTTATTGCAAACGGAAAACAAAGCAAGTTTAATGTGCAAGACTAGTTTTAATAGATCCCTTTAACCCCTTACGTCTGTGCTGGACGCTCACCAGGTATGAAGCAGGGTGGTTGAGAGCCAGACGAATGTGATGATGCTGTAGTATGCAAACTTTTTTTTTTTTAAATTTGGAAATTCACTAAAATGAGTGTTTTAGAATACAAAAAAGGTTGTGTGGTGTGTTTTTTTTTTTGTTTTTTTTAAACGCTAAATGTAAAATCGGCTGCAAATGGGGTTTAGTGGTGTCTTGAACAGACACTAAGGTGGTTTTTGTTTAAGCTCTAAGATAAGTAATGTTTGTCTTTTCTTTCCAAGTCTGTTTCCCCAGTTTGCAGAGCTCTGCTGTAATGAACACATTTTGACACAAGAGGGAGTGTGATGCCTCGTTCTTGTCTTTAGTTGTTTAGAAGCTGCAGTGTAAAACATGGCAGTGACAGTCTGGTAACAGCGGCTAAACTGCCTGCAGTATTTCATGCCACAAAGAAAACGGGGGTCCTCAGTGATTCACCTTTTATCTGCTGCGTGAAGGTAACTCGCTGTAGCTGTGGCAGTCACATTGTAAGCTAATCAGAGCCTGCCAGCAGGGTGGGCTGATAGGGAAACATCTAATTGGCATGTCGCTGCAAAGCTGATTTCCTGCTGCGCTGGCAGCTCTTATTAATGGTAATGATTTAGAGATTTGCTATGAAGTTCTGACCCATGTAAACGGTGGCAGCTCATTGACCTTGCCTATTGAAATGTACAGCCACGTTCATTTTCAATAATTCAGCTATTGCTACAGGCTTATTGGAATGCCAGAGTGAAATAACTGTCTAACGCATTAACTGAGAATCTGTTACACCCTTTACAGCTTCAGAGCATTTAGAATTCCTTCTTCCTCGGACGGTATCACTGCCATTTGTACGGTCTGGCCAAAGGGCTTTGCTCTGGTTGGCAATGTGACCCCAGTCTGACGCAGGGGTGCCTCTATCTCGAAGGGCAGTGTCACGCCATGCAGTGGCAGATGATGTGGAGTCGTATGAGGTATGAACAGGGATTGGGGAGCCTTGGTTAGCACTGATTTTAAAGCTGCACAGAGTTGGGGCGGAAACCTCCAGGGTTGGAATATAAAAAGATAAACGGCAGTGTTTTTAGCGTTCAGTAATCTGCTTGCTCTTTCTCCCATGAACTCTGGTTTACTGATTACCGCAGGCTGGGTTCGAGCCAAGAATCAAATGCCAGCTTTCTACTGAATCATTAAGTGGCTAAACATTTCCAGCTAATTGGAGTAGCAGAGCGCTGTAATGTTGTTTATCCAGCTGTGCGACGAGGGACACGGTCACTGCATTCCTCACCCGGCAGTGGAGTGCTGGATCGTCTGCCAGCTAGCAGCATCACAAGTGGATTGCGATGTCTGCTGCCAGTGCTGTTCATTAACACTTGCAGCAAAGTACAGTTAGATTGCATTGGATTTAGTTCTTGAACCCTGTCATGATCTTCGAGACTGGCCGCCAACACTTAATCTAACTTTATTGAGACTGGCCAGTTGGTGAATGGAATAGGACCGCAGTAAAAGCAGCTTAACATCTCTGAAGGGTTGCAGATTGTCTGCTGTGGCCGTAAAAAATCACCCTGGTGGCCGCATGTTAGAAACCCTGCTCTAGCTGATATTTTATTATTATTATTATTTATTTACTAGCAGACGCCCTTATCCAGGGGGACTTCCAGTCGTATTTGAATCGCCTTTAACAAGCACGCTCAGAAGGACTTTTACGTATATATGCGATGCTTTAGGAGACGAGGGTAATAAACTTGCGTGTACCTTGAGGATGAATGGCTTTGAAGATCTACAGAAACTCTGGAATTGAATAACTGATCAGTCCCACGTCTAAACTGGTGCTTACCGACGGGGACATCGGTCTCTAAAGGACCACACAGTGCTGTCTTCAGTAAAGATTCTTTGTGTTGTGTAGCCTAATCAATGTGACAGTACGTTGATGGCTGTAATACAGATTATGTATCTGAATTGAATTTGAAAGCAGCTAAGAAAAAATGTTTACCTTTTAAACTTGGCAGATGCATTTACTTCTAATGCATTGCGGAACGGATGTAATTACGGTGATCTCATGAAAATTCAAATACTACGAATGAATCACAAGGGGGCTGAAATGCTTTAATTATTCCTGATTGCCGCATTGCAACTGATTGAAATAATACATAGTTGGCTATTGTTTTATTTTGATAAATTACACATAATTACTTGTATCTGAAAAGGGAAGCTGTTTCGTGGTTGTGAGTAACGCACTAAAAAGAACATTCGCTGAGTGACTGTGACCAGGACATGGGGGCAGAACTGCTACTAAATGAGCTACAAATGCCAGTGAGTGGTGCTGAGTAGCAGTGCACAGCTGGGAAAGATCCAGGTCCATTGCATAGGCAATAAACACAGGGTGGGCATTGGAATCCATCTGCATCCAATTATGCTGAAATTACAGAAACCAATAACTTCCAGTTGGAGTGTTACGGCTGCCCTGCAAAGGGCCTTGTCTGAGACTTGCAGTACAGGTGCTTCCTAAGTGATCTGAATACGTGGGAGCAATACTGATCCATGATACAGTGCTAGTTAACAAAGCTGCCGTTTTCTAAGAAATATTTAGATGCCAACAGCCAAGGGTAGTGCCTGTCCCGCCAGCGTTCCAGTGGAAGCTTGCCCCCCCCCCCCCCCACCCCCCCAGTTCAGTTGCATGCTATAAAATAGTCTGAATGTGCCATAGGGGTGCTTGTGTGTATCCCCCTTAGACTGGCATTGCAATCATTGGTTATTAAGTTTTAAAATAATACTGGTATCATTTCCGTATGGTAATGTTTCCCTATTGATCCCTTATTAACATGTGACTGAATGAACTGCCTGTGTGTGTGTGTGTGTGTGCGCACTACCTCTGAAGCCTTATGTAACTGGAGCTTAAAATCTTACAGCCAGTGCATGGGTCCGAGTTTCCAGGCCGCTGCGCTGAGGCTGGTATCCGCTCCGAAGGTCACCACCCTTGCAGCCGAGGGCTCTACACGCAGGCAGGATCTGCATGCGCTTTCACTCTCACTTCCAGCCACACAGGAGATTTGGAGTCTTCATTTTGTAGCCCAACAGCGGCCCATCTGATTTTTAAAGTGTCAAAAAGCGGTTCATGTTTTAAAAAAAAACACAAAATTCTATCAGACTTGAAGAGAATGCACGTGTAAGTTGTTCAGCATGGTTATCATCACCTGTTAAGTATTGAACTCTGTCTCGCCTCTCGAAGAAAAAGATTTCCCGAAGGAGTTCAGGAGTCTGAAATGAACACATTGCACTCGGTACGTTTCCCTGAGTGGCGCAGTGTTTCAGGATCCCTGGTGTGTTTAAATCACGGTTAGGCAGGACAGTAAATTACCCTTCTACCATACTTAACTGGGTATGAGTCTTCACTAATTCAGTCCTCAATACTTCATGGAGGTGACCCAATAAGTATAGTTGTTTCCGGTACTACAGCAGTACATAGCTCTTGAAATGCACCCCATCTCTCAAATAATATTAGAAAGAAAAAATATATAATTTAACATCTGATATTGATTCATCCGATGGCAAACCGGAAAAGTAAAGTCCTGTACTTCTGCGCTAGAGAAACAGAAATACTTCTAAATCTCTAAATCTGTTTTTTTTTTTTTTTAAATGCTTAAATCTTTTAACGGCAGTTTCGTAGCTTTTTGAATGGATTTATTCTGAAAACGCACAGGGGCAGAGAAGGTCCCAGTTTTCCCCTAATGAAGAGCTCTTGTTCCTGTGATGACTCTTGATGCGTTGCTCTGTCTCAGTCGTTCTCTTCTGGTATGCTGCTGCCCCACGTCCCAGGCGAGCTCAGCTGTCTGCCCTCATTAGGACTAATTACCTGGATAGAAACCTGCTCCACTCCCTGTCCATCATTAGGCAGTCTCAGCGGTGAGGCTTAATCAGGCATTAGACTGCATTAGGAATGATCTGTCTGCCTGACCTTCACTGGACACAACTGGAGCACCCAACGCCTTTAAAAAAATAAATAAATAAATAAAATATGTGGAGGAAGAAATGTTTTGAAGCTGATTCGGTAGAAAACGTAATTTGAATCTGAGCAGTTCATTATGATGTCTCAAAGGTGCAGTACAGTATACTGTCTTGATTAGTTTCATACAGTCTGGGCTCTCTATGGTGTGTGAAAGGTGCAGTACAGTATACTGTCTCTCTCTGTATCTCAAGCCCAGCCAGACCTGGGTTCCACTTTGAGAAACTTGTGTCCAGAGACATCGCTCACGTGTCAATGCATGGTGGCAGTTTGCACAGGAGCTGGCGTGGGTTCTACAGCTGCTAATATAAATCACTTTGCTGGTAAGTGTATGCTGTCTGTTCAGCGTGAAAAGCAAAGACCATTCCCCACTTTCACACTGTGCAGCAGGAATGATCACGAGCTGCCTGCAAGCTCTTCCGTAAGCTTGTTTTCTGAAAACGAGTTCCCTGCTGTATTCCAGGCTTCATGCCAGTGTCTGTGTGTGCTGGTTCAATCACACCCCTTCCACACTGATGAGTGTGTCTGTGGTGCCTTTCCTCCCCAGGGGGCTGCTTGCCTCCATGAATCTGAGCTGCTTTGGGCACTGCCCATGTGGAAGGCACTATCTAAATGCTATCCCTCCCTTAATAGTTCCATAACACTTACATAAGAACATCTCAGTGATTCAACATCAACAGCATGACTAGGTAACCCATGCTATACCCTCACCACTCTGTGTGAAGCAGTGTCTCCTCAGTCTGTCTCCTCTGCCCCTGGTTTCTGTGCTGTATTGCTTCGGGTTCATGTGCTTCTCAGTGCGGTTACAGCTGAAAATACCAAGATCTTGTTGCTGATACTGTGTTCATTCTACAAGCAGATTATTATTTTATTTTTTATTGCAGCCAACATCAGCATTACAAGTTACATTGTTGAGTTGAAGTTATTTACAAGGAATGCACTGTAATTATGCCAGACTCATACTGCCCAGTCTGAAGAAAGCTTCAGACAGACTGGTGTGACACAACATGAACACGTTCCAGTGGATTCAGGCGACGGCTCCGTAACTTTACAAAGGAAACACAATGAACTGTGCACTCCACACCTCGGATCAAAATCAATGCATGATTGCAGCATGATGTAATCACTGAATAATGCGTTGATTTGAACCTGCAGTAAGCTTCAGATGTTTTTGGGAAGGCTTCAGCGCAGATACACTAAGCTGTGGGAGGTGCGGCTGAAGAGCAGAAGCGTTGTTGAAATAGGGCTCCTAGGAGAGCCTCTAATTACCACCTTCAATACGTTTATGGGACAGACAAAGAAACACTGAGGGTGCTGCTCCCTTTACAGTTTAATTTGCAAATCATTGAGTAAAGACACTGTCCTTTCACAGCCACATTAAACAAGGCTTCACGTATTATTTGGCGCTGTCATAATAAAATGAAATGTCCGGTGTGTGCCTCCTTTATAAAGCTTTGGGTGTGAATTGAGTTCGGTTAAAATGAGCTGAAACTTTACCAGACTCGGAACGGAGCCCCTCTCCTTTGCTTCTCGTTCCTCAGCCTCTCCCGGCTCCATTAGCCGCTGTTAAAATGTCACGGTGACAGCAGGAGCTGGAAAGGTTGCTGCTGCGTTATCAATGCTGATTAATTGTGCATTAATTGATGTGGGATTTGCATCACTCAGCACTCGGCTGTAACATGTCTGTTAGCGGCTCTAAGCACCGATTCCTGATGTTTTAATCTGGAAACAGAAATCGCACCAGAGGGGTTATTTATTAATTTAGTTATTATTTATTTGAATTGCCCTTTCTGACCTATTTAATGCTGAGTACAGATAATTATCCGAGCTCCCTGTGGCTTCCAGATGTCCACCCACTGGAATCTGAGTCCCGGGCCTTGTAGGGAGCATCGCTCCTGGTAAAAGGTCACAGGAATCTGAAACAATGATCCAGCTTCCAGTGGTGCTCCCTCTCCTGAGACGGGCTGCGCTCTCATTATACAGACTGGGAACAGCTTCTTTGACCTTAATGATCCGGGAGACCTTTATAAGCCCCAGGGTCCTCACCTCAGCGAGGTGTACAGGATCTGTGCTTCTCCTCGCGCCTCCAATTCTCTACATTAATAGTTTACCTGCTGCAGTGCTCATTTATATACTAATATTACTGCTACTACTACTAATAATAATGATGATGCTAGCTATTTATCCAGGTACAATATATTTAATCTTTATTTTCTGAATGTAACCAATCCAAAAGGCAGTATTACAAACTACTTTGAGATAATACTACTACTATATAATAATAATAATAATAATAATAATAATAATAATAATAATAATAATAATAATGATGATGATGTAAATGTGATGGCTATTTATCCAGGTATCCTATTCAGTATTGTAATTGCAGTCTGTATTGAGATGTGTTTGTGATGTATAAAGCAATCCTGAGCAGAGAGCTTTAATGCTGTATTGCATGTGTGGTTCTTTGTCACATTCCCACAATGCACCACTTATCTGATAACGTGCTACACGACAGGAACATTGACTATTCCATTCCATGCAAATCAATCAGATCACTTTTCTATGGCGCTGGCCCTGGGACGTCTTGTATGGTTACATTACCGGGTTCTGGAGCGTTGTGCTTTCTTATAATGAATGTGTTTAAATGGAATGTACTTGTGCTGTCATCGCGCTGGACATTTCTTATGCAAATGCTGGTTTCTGCTGGCTGCTCAGAAATGGTTATTTTAAAATGAAACCAGAATAAGAAGGAGGTCCACTCAAGAAACGAATGTATTATAATCAACTAACATTTCCATGTGTATGTGTGCCTGGCCTGCGTTTCCATGCTGTGCACCGTACATCACCAGTGTAACTGACCAATCATATCACAGGACATGTATCGAATCCCAACGAGATTCCAGTGTTTGCAAGAAGAGAGAGAAGAGCCACACTGTCATTATTAAAGTTTATACAGGAGGATTTTCAAAGCGTTTTGCGCCCCATTTTCTGAAAGCAGTTTAAAGATGCAAATCTACCAAGAGTCAATGTAGATGTGGAAAAGATACATTTATATATACTGTATATTTTCACTAAAAACTTAGTTTTGGAGAAGTAGCTGGAGTTTATTTGGAGTTAGAATAAGGGGAGCACATTCTGCACTGGAGCAAAAAGCTTTGCAAGTCATCCTGCTAGTGTATTCATTTTCAAATTGAAAATATTGAGTTTGTGTGTATTTGATTGTGCCTGTGTGTTATTCTGCATGTTTGTTTGTGTCTGTGTGTTATTCTGTGTGTTTGTTTGTGTCTGTGTGTTATTCTGTATGTTTGTTTGTATCTGTGTGTTATTCTGTATGTTTGTTTGTGTCTGTGTGTTATTCTGTGTGTTTGTTTGTGTCTGTGTGTTATTCTGTGTGTTTGTTTGTATCTGTGTGTTATTCTGTATGTTTGTTTGTGTCTGTGTGTTATTCTGTGTGTTTGTTTGTGTCTGTGTGTTATTCTGTGTGTTTGTTTGTGTCTGTGTGTTATTCTGTATGTTTGTTTGTGTCTGTGTGTTATTCTGTATGTTTGTGTCTGTGTGTTATTCTGTATGTTTCAATGTGCCTGTGTGTTATTCTGTATGTTTCAATGTGCCTGTGTGTTATTCTGTGTGTAATAAACTGTAGAAATGGGAGTGCTTTACTGTATGCTAAAGAAATCAGCAGCGAAAGCATTTAATTGACAGATTCCTTTCTTGACCAATTTTATCTCGTATTGGATACAATCAGCAGCTGCCGGACCCCTTTAAAAGCCACTGATAGGATTTTATTGGCATTTAGTCAGAACGCTGCATAATCAATAGAAGGGTCTCATAGCAGCCAAGGGGATAAAAGCTTCAAAGCCTTGCAGAATGGCTGCTGCTCAGCCCCAAGGGTTAGAATCCCATTTAACAAAAAACAAACGAAACATTCTGCACAATGCATTTTTATAAAGTTTATACAGTGGTGACCCACTTTAATAAAAGAGTGCTACCGAATTAAATGTGTGGTACGAATGTTGGTTTCAGAGATGATTAGCACAAGGCAGCATTAGGTAGTCCAGTATTAGTGGAAAATGCTCGCAAATTTATAAACAGGAGCTCTTAATGCAGAGTAACACAGTGATATTGTTACAGGAGCTCTTAATGAAGAGTAACACAATGATATTGTTACAGGAGCTCTCAATGCAGAGTAACACAGTGATATGTACTCAGGGTTAGGAGCCGAGGGGGGGCAATGGTTAGGGTTAGGAGCCGAGGGGAGCGATGGTTAGGGTTAGTAGCCGAGGTGGGGGATGGGAACGGGGCGGTGCTGAAGAAGACATTCCACCCCCTGGCATTGAGGCTGTCACTGTAGTGCAGTAAAATAAAGGACCATGCCCATTGAAGGAGAGATTGAGCTAGCACTAGCTTCACACTCTTCAAAGCATAGTTAAGTCCAAAGCTTTGGTTGAAGATACTGAAATCATGGCAAAGAAGTGTGCAGTTTGCCTTTTGATTCTAACGGGAGCTTTGCATGGCATCACCTGGTGCCAACACACTGCCATTATCAACAACAATTTCCACGAGAACTCACATGAATCCGATTTCGTTTTCCTCTTAAATTAATATTCTTTTGTTTCTGTTTTTTAGATGTGTTGAATATAATGTGTATTTTCCTCAGGGTATGTTATTGCTGGTGGTGCTGTTGCAATCAATATCGCCTGCAGACGCAGTGCAGTCAGGGGTTTTGCTGTGTTTAGAAATCAATCTCATTCGCAAGCCTCTTGTTCTTTGTGCCTTCAGCTCTGCTTCATCCCTGCCTCCCCCTCTTTCTCACTGCGGCTCCCTCGTCTCCCAGCTAACCCCCGGACGGCCTCTTCTATTCCATTCTCCAGTAAATGATACACCATGACTACACCGCAGGATTGGGTGCAGAGGGTCCTGTTTAAAGCACTGCCCATCTTCTGTTTCATATGTTCCTAATGAGACTGAAGGCTGCAGAGAATGGAGCCCAAACCTGCCTGAGATAGTTCCACACCTCGGGGCGAGCGTGGCATTGTTGGAACGGTTTTACTCTTCATCGTTCTGTCTTAACAATGGTCTTCTAAAACTGCCACCTCTTGTTTTAATAAGTCATGTTCTTTCTTTAGTTTTGAACAGTGTTTTCAAACACGAACAGGAAAGAATAGCAAAGAGACACGCATCCACCTTCATCAGAATCTCAATAGGTACTGATCCCCTTTTTCAGGCGCAGGACCAGAAAGTGACCTGCTTCACAGCTTCCAAGATAAACCTATTTCAGAACTAAGCCCCCCCAAGACTCCCACCAACTCAGTGAAGGTCAGGCTTCCCTCGGATCTGTGGTGGAGCCGTTCAGCCCTCAAAACTCTTTCTTGGCAATGGATTTGAAGGAGTTCTGTTTCCTTTCCCTGATCAGGTCAGTACCTCAGGAAATTCCTAAGGTTCCAAATCCAAGCGAGGGAAGCATTGTCGTGTTTGAAGACTGTGGGGTGAGCTAAAGGGGCAATGCTTTCACTGACGGGGCCCGTGTTATTATTGCAGCTAGTAATGTAGAAAGTCATTACACTCACTCACTGTTCTTCAATTTACTTATCACAAGAAATGTAATGCTATCCAGTTCTTAAATGGGAAGCTGTCCTCTGCATTTCTGTGAAAAGGTGTTTGACGTCTCATAGTTGACTTCGGTTCAGACACTAGGTTTTTTCAGTGTTTCCCTTTAAGATGTTTGAAGTTGTTGGGTATTCATTACATGGAATAAAACATGCTCCCTTGATGACCCTTCTTTCTGTAGTTATTGAACACATTACGAATCAGTTGCGTTTGCTAGTTTTGCAACATATTTTCAATGCTGGTTTACACTCTCTGTGGTCTTTTTTACAATAGAAACTAAACAGAAATCCTGCTGGCTCTGCTTCTTATTATACCCAATACCTCGTGAATGGAAGATACGATTAACTTACAGTTTTCAATGTTAAACCTTGTAGAACAAGGTTAGATGCTTCTGATAACGCATTCCAATATGATTCTGCTGATCTGAGTCAGCAGTGCATTAGGCCTCTTGCTATTTCAAAGGACGCTCCTGTAAACTGGCTGCTTCCCTGAGGTGCAGTTCTCTCGCATGCCTTTAAAAAGCCTGTTGCTTTGAGAGCTACAACCAAAGGCTTGGAATGCGTTGAACTTTCCTTTCATCTCTCAAGGGTAAGCATAAAATAATAAAGTCATATACCTGGGAGACAGCGTGGAGTTTTCAGATCCCAATCGCAGTGATTTCAATGCTGTTGAACCCATTCAGTTTAATCACTCCTCAGACTGTCTGCGCGACACTAAATGACCCTGCTGGTGCTGTCAGCACTGCTTTTAAACGTGCCAGCTTGCTTTTTATTGAAGCTAATGACACAATTCCAGTTCTGATTGACTTGTTTCCACACTGTCAGTGCTTGAAAGCAGGCAAAGCACTTCTGCATGCCATTTGTTTAGTGTTAGCAAAATTGTAAAACAATATCAAGCACCTGATCTGGTGCAGTGTTGAACTGAAGGGATTTGAACCTGCTTCCATCGAGTGCCCTCTGCCAGAGTCAATAAACATGTTCCCTTTGAAGTCTGCACAATTAGAACAAGGAAATAACACAAACTCAAAGAGATTACTGCCAAACCACTGCCAGATTCAATAGCCAGTGGAATTTCGTAGAACTTGGAGTTCTATTCAGCAGATTTATTACAGCCTGTGTACACACATATATATATATATATATATGTGTGTGTGTGTGTGTGTGTGTGTGTGTGTGTGTGTGTTCAGATAAGGGCATCAGTGTTACTAAGAGGATATTCTGGAACACTCTCATTACTTGTGCTTCACATTTTGTTTTTATTTAATATGCTTCACCATGCCTCTCTCGGCTTTACAACGGTTACCTTTCTTGAGATTCATCTATATTATTATATGACAACACGTCAGTTGAATTGTCATTTTTTTAACTATTGTTTTCATTATAAGAGTCATTTCTCCTGGACAGTAACCACCCTCTTTGTTGTTTTGGAGGAGTGCTGGTCACCCTGCCCCATGTCTGTTGAGCTCCAGGATGCAGCTCAGACCTCTGCTTTGCGATTGCCTTTCTCTCTTCTGCTCGTTTACCTTCCCTGTCCTGCTTGGATAGTGATGAATGAATGAATGCAATAGCAAACAGCTGACAGCAAAGCTACTTCCCGTGGAAAGTGGATAGACACTATTTTAACTTGCTGTGAAATGGGTGGGTTGATCTCCATCAGTCTCTGGGGTCCCATGTTTAATACAGTGATACACAGCGCTAGTTTCAGTTTGTAGGAATTCATTTTTTATGCTGCATTCGTTTACAAATCCTGTGCTTATTTCTGTGCAGAATTCTGTGGAAGCAGCAGCAATGTGCCTGCGGTACAAGGTGAGGCTGTACTGCCTTATCTCCCAGCAGAAGAGAGATTATTCATCATATGCAATTTATTCCAGATGGCCAGGAGTGTGGTTCAGCATTTAGAATGGTGTGTTCCTCTACCTGCAGACACACAGCACCGTGGTCTGCACGGTGCCTTGCAAAGCATGGTGTGCACTCTGGAATCCTATTGCCTTGAAAATCATCAGGAGCCAGGCTGAAAAACGTGTGGCTGCATGTATTCATTGTATGATGGATGCATTAGGAAATCAAAGAGGGAAATACATACAAAAAGAACCCAGTAAAGCGCTCAGTAAAGATACACCATCTGTGTATGAACGTGGAATGCACACATGTAATTGTGTTTGTATTATTAATGCGTTTTGCGTTGGTTGGTAAAACCAGATTATTCACCGGCAAGGCATTGAGACACTTTGAGTAAAACAAGGGACCTCCCTTGAGAAACACAACAGCCATTAAATGAAAACGCTGCCATTGACTTTGCTGTGGGATACGAAGCACAATAACAAGAGCTCCCTAAAACAAGCAGCTTGTGTTTTAACCGCAGTGCACACCTGAGGGGACAGGCTTAGACAGGCACTGAAATATCACAAGAAACCCTGACCCTGTGCGGGACAGCAGAGGGTGTTGTTCAGACACCTACACTGTATGTAGCTGAAAGGGAGTGTGAAAACAAGGGCATCCAGAAGGATTCAGTGATCACTCGGTGAATAAAAAAACACATCAATCTTTATCTAGAGGCATTCTGCTTGTTTCAAGGCCTTGCAGATACTGGTTAGCAGGTAAGGTTAGCATTTAGAAGCAAAAGCAGCTTGCTAACAATAAAAATAATTAGCCTTATTTATCATGCAACAGTGACCTACGCTAACAGTTACAGATTATATTTTTGTAATCACTGATAATAAACTGTAAGATGATCTATTCAATGAGGCACCTTCTGCAGGCCTGTGCTCAGGCTGTCTGATGGGGATCAGATTAACGCTGCAGCTGGAATTGAATTAGGGCTGCACGGTCCCAGCAGGAAAAACTTATCAGCTGTGAGAGTTTAAACAAAGTACCTTTTCTTTCCTGAAGGCTTGATAACTATCTGCTAAGAGGATGCAAACGAGGCAGCCAAACAAGCATCGACAGTCACCCTGAGCCACACTGATAATGACAGGCAGGGTCAAGCAGTCATCCTGTGATGGTAATAATAACATAAGGGAGAGAGGGAGGCAGAGCAAGGAGCTGATGCAACTAAATCAATCAATAAATACATATATTATATCACATGCACAATGCACTACGATCCACGCTCACTGTGCTTTCGGTTATTTCAGTATAATTGTAGTGCTTTACCTGCGATTGGTACACAGGGCAGAGATGCCAGCGTGGGACTGGAACAGTGACCAGGTCTCTTCTGCAGTTTCCTGTAGTATACTGCAGTACATGATGTAGTAATCAAACCAGGGGGTGCTTTAGGTTTTAAAGAGGCTCTAAGACCTTTAAGAGGTACAAGCAGAGACAGAGAAATATAAAAACAAAACTCAAATGTAATCCATCCTTATTAAATGAAAAGTATTCTGCTCTGGATTTCAAACATTATCAAGCAGCCAGCGATCTGTTTCAGTCTTAATCACTGCCAGCTGTGAGAGCCTTTAGCAAGAAGCCAGGCTTGTCACACGCAGGCTCTTGCGTTACCACCACGTTTCTAAGAGGAACAATTCAACAGCAGAGGATATTGCTTTTCCCGATGTTCGTCTGTTTTTCATATTCCTGTTTCTTGCCTCGGACAGACACACGTTCAGGTTCGGGTGCTAGAATCTGTACAGCAGTTTGATTTTGAAAGTCTGTACTATACTGCAGGTCAGACAGTCACTGATGAGCGGCTGCTATTCAGACACCTTTTCAACCTGCGGGTTTGTTTTTTTCCACAAGTTGATTTGTTAATAATGGGACACCAACATTAGTGTCTTTCCAGGGCCTGTAAAGAATTGAGTTTCCTGGAGGGAAGTTACACATGTGTTTTAGAAGTTATTATTCACTGGTAAGTGTAGATTGCAAATACACAAATGCTGTACTGGGCGTGTTCTTCTCATCAACACCTTGCTTCTTTCACACATTTGTAATCTTGCATAAGAATGTGATGTAGGAACAACCAACAGTTGTAGTTGTGTTACATTTAAATATGTATTACAGCTAGGCACACCACAATGGAGAAAGAAGCCACACTTACCAACATTCTGCACGTGACTATGATTTGGATCATCATGAAACCGAAAGCAAGCGGTCTGAGAAGCTGTGAGGAAACCCATCCCTTACAAGACCGCTCCCCAGGTGAACATCAAACACCCGCGCTGCAACAGGGAGGTGTTTGCTCAAGTACTAATCCAGCGTTGCAACATGGTTTCTGTTAAAGAAGAAGAAGAAGAAGAAGAAGAAGAAGAAGAAGAAGAAGAAGAAGAAGAAGAAGAAGAAGAAGAAGCTTTTGGAAAGGGCTGTATCTATTTTTAAAGAAATAGAAACTGGATTTCCTGGACCAAGCTGTGTAGCCACAGGGGCGTGCTGAGAAACAGCTGCCTCTCTTCGTAAGGTTTCATTATTCCTTATTGAATACCCCTCAATATCTGACGTGAGATCGCATTGCTTTTAACATTATTTGCTCTGGTGCTTGGTTCAGGATAATATCTTTCAATGCATATCAAGTTGTAATGCCTTATTTATTTATTTATTTTTGAAGAAATTCTTTTTAAATACTTCCATATAAACAATCTCAGCCCCTCAGCCACACTCCGTATTGAAGCCAGTAACAAGTGGGTAGAAAGGCTGCAGTTTTACTGAGGCAAAGGTTAGAGGGGCTGTAAAACACACTGTAAAAGCAATCTCACTGAAGGAGGGAAGGAGCGCTTTGCATGTGGAGAGGATAGAACCAGCCCAGAGTCTGTGCTTTCATTGTGCACATGTGGAGAGGATAGAACCAGCCCTGTATGAGTCTGTGCTTTCATTGTGCACATGTGGAGAGGATAGAACCAGCACTGTATGAGTCTGTGCTTTCATTGTGCACATGTGGAGAGGATAGAACCAGCACTGTATGAGTCTGTGCTTTCATTGTGCACATGTGGAGAGGATAGAACCAGCCCTGTATGAGTCTGTGCTTTCATTGTGCACATGTGGAGAGGATAGAACCAGCCCTGTATGAGTCTGTGCTTTCATTGTGCACATGTGGAGAGGATAGAACCAGCCCTGTATGAGTCTGTGCTTTCATTGTGCACATGTGGAGAGGATAGAACCAGCCCTGTATGAGTCTGTGCTTTCATTGTGCACATGTGGAGAGGATAGAACCAGCACTGTATGAGTCTGTGCTTTCATTGTGCACATGTGGAGAGGATAGAACCAGCCCTGTATGAGTCTGTGCTTTCATTGTGCACATGTGGAGAGGATAGAACCAGCACTGTATGAGTCTGTGCTTTCATTGTGCACATGTGGAGAGGATAGAACCAGCACTGTATGAGTCTGTGCTTTCATTGTGCACATGTGGAGAGGATAGAACCAGCCCTGTATGAGTCTGTGCTTTCAGGGGGAGACCGGATTCCAGCTTTAATGGAGAGCAGGGAGGCGTCTGACAGCATCACAGACTACACAACATGTACCTTCACCTTCTGGGCTGACAGACATGGCTGGAGGTCGAAGGGTTAACTATTACAAACATAGTGATAGGCTTTATTAAGGGAACCCCCTCGGTCCAGACTGTTCCAGTATTGCCCGTCGAACTGTGCAAATTCAACACATCCCATCCCAGCCTCACACTGAGCTGTCGATACATGGTCTTGTGTTGTGTTATTGTTGGGGTCCAGTCAAGGAAAGCGCTGTTATCTGACCCAGAACCTTGTCCTTGTTGAGACCCCCCTGCTGCTGGACGCCTGCACTGTTTTCTTTACTTAAACTCAATATTATTTTGTCAAACACTTTCACTCTTGATGAGTACGGCTTGCAAAAGCTTTGAACCACATCCAGGCTGGCTGTAACACTGTGCCTACATGGAAGCAGCTCATCGTGCAGGAGCTTCTCGTCACAGCGAATAATGAAATCCAGCATGTGAGGGACTGGAGAAAACCACAGCGGTGCTGCAGAGCTATTCTCAGAAGCCATCTTCAAATGAACTCAATCAGAGAGCTAGCGTGTGCGCCATCAGTAACCCTTACTAGAGAATTCCGTGTTCTCCGCACTGGCATCTCACTAGAGCTCCCCCACCACACGGAGGAACAGGCCCCTGTGACCATTTCATTTATTCTGCTATGATCTGCCCAGCTGTTACAGCGCTTAGGGTAACAGCCCCAGCATGCAGCGGTGCAGCCTCTGAGAAGAACACCGAATGACCTGCGAGCCGCTCAGAGGCAGGCATGTTTGGACAGTTCTCAGCGAGGAGCACGACTCCAGTTCAAACCTCAATCCACAGGAATTCATCGACAGAAAGAAATTGCAATGATGGGCAGCTCTTAAAATCAAGGGTCTGAAACTCCTCTCCAGGGGCCCTCTTGGGATATTCGATCTGTATATCTCTATACAACGGCCCGTGCATTTCATTTGTGACAAACACTGCATGTGCAACACGTGTCTAACTGAACTCCCTGTTGAAGTGCAGAAAGCCAGGAATCACAGCAAATGAAAAGCTTTCCATTACTTTAAAAAGAAGATAAGAGTAATATTCCTAGATAGGAGAGAAGAACAAAGAAATACCTGGGTGAGATAAAGAGCACGTTTCTATCCGAGACAGACTGCATGCATTCATATCACTCGCAGAGCACACTGGCTCCATATTCACAGGACTTCAAGGGTTAAAAAGACGCACTGTGAGCAGAAGCTTCCCAGCGAAGCAGTCCTGTGAGCTGCTATCCAGGTTGTCAGACCTCCTCTCTCATTGTTTTTGCTGCCTGTGTTTAAAGCTGTGTGTTTCTGTTGGCCCCTGTGCTCGGGTCCAGCCCTTAATTCCCTGCCTTGGACGCTGGTCCTAATGTAATGATTGCACCTGTAAGGACATGCTTTCTTCATAGCATACCCATATTTCCCTGCTGTTTCATTCCTCACCTGTTTATTAACCCCTCGTGTGTGTGTTCTGGATGATTCTCTGGTGCTGTTTCCTCTCAGATCTCTATTTACCAGGAGCGCTGCTATTCTAGCACACGCTGCTTCTGAAAAGACTCCTCAAGGATGATTCGCAGGGATCATAATCATGGGAAGTGTCTGCAATGAGTGAAGCATTGCTGTAGGTTCAGGGGGGTATTGTCATGGCATCCTAATCTGTTTTGGTAGCAGAGGGTCATTTTCAGTGATCGCTGCCTCCCGTGTGGCTCGAGAGAAATGCATAGGCAGTCTGGGTTGTTTCTGCATTGGTCTTGCAGCAGAGTCTGGAAGCCAGTAATCACAGAAGCTAAACACATGGATATGCTACTCTGTATATGAGTTCAGTACTCCAAAGTGCTTGATCAAACTGAGGGGATAACATGCTTTTAAAGGGACTTCTTTGAGGGGAAATGATTATATGTGCTTTGTTTGAATTTCTGAAGTAGGCCCATTTTTGCAGAATTAGGTTTACTTATTTTCCACATTTTCACATTCACAAACCCAGTCAAGTGGGTGAGACCATTTGCACGCAGACAATATTTTATTATTATTATTATTATTTTTTTTTATTTAAGACCTCATTCACGGTCAACGTTGGTTATCAATATTAAAAGGAACAAAAAAAAAGAGATTCTTTTAAAAATAAATTTGAACCGCATAACGCTGAATGGCAACTTGTGTAGGACAATGAAATACAAGCAAAGGCTTCAGCTCCTTCTGGTGGAAAGTGACTGGTAACTATTCTTTGAAGACCGAACGCCTCCACTTCTGCAAATTAGCCCTGCTTATGTGATTAGAATACCCTGAACCCAGGGCCAGCTGCTGCTGCTGCTGTTTAAGAAAAAACAAGGAAAAAAAGGGTTTTAATGAAATGTTTTTATCTCTTGATTCTTGAAACATGGCAAGTTCGCTGGACGGAGAGTAACTCTACACCACGTTTTTTCCTTACCAGGGTGCTTGTCCTACAGAAAAGGGAAGGACGTGTGTGTAAAATGTGTTTTCTTTGGCAGCATCATGGATGCATGCAGCAGGCGATGCGAAGGGCTCGTTGGCACAGCGTGACTGCTAACTAATGGGTTACTGTGGGAAGGGTTTGTTTGTCTTGACCCTGGCTGCTTGAAGACAAGCTGCTGTGAAATTCACATGAAAGGTAAGCAGCTGATAACACTCGGGTACAAAGGGAATATTATTTCTCTCTTTATTTTCCCATCGCTTTTATCTTCTAACCTTCTCTGTCCCGTTTCGCCTTTTTCTCTTGGAAAAAATCCCCCCTGCTCAAGAATACTTATTTCAACCCAAGCTGAACTTTATTCTTTATTCATGAGCGCAGCAAGTGATGCGAGCGGCTGGTAAGGAAGGCATTCTGTGACAGAGGCTGCTTTTCACAGCAGTCGAGCGTTTCTGGTCAAAGTTCTTAGGCTTTGTTAATAACCTCAAAGTAAATTTGTTTTTATTTATTGTCAGTTGCGGTCAGTCCGCTCGCTAGAGTATTACCCGCTAAACAGAAAGCGCCTCATTTTTAATGTTTACCCAGCAATTATGAGCAAATCACAGATGCCTAAGGGGTTTGTTACCATAGTTACAGTAGAGTTCTAAGCACCATCATCTGGTCCTTGCATCATCCAATCAGGTTGAAGAGCCAAAGCTGCAACATAAAGTAAAGATGCACATCTTTCAGCAACACGGTAGTAAGAAACGGATTGAGGCTGATGAGTGTAAGAAAGTAGTCGGATGGCAAGGAGTGACTGCGCCCAGTCATGGCGGAACACGGAGTCCAGGCTCGACGAATAGCACAGCAGGAGACGAAGGTGAGAGCAAGCGACCATTCCGCCATACCTCCCTTTATTGTTCCAAGAAACAAACAAACAACGTTAGAATCTTAACAATCAGCTTCGGAAAAATAGAGAGAGACACAGAGACAGAGAGAGAAAGAGAGAGAGAGAGCGAGACAGAGAGAAATTAAGAGGGAGAGAGAAAAAAGGACGGTCGGTCCTACTTTCAAATTATTGTCGTAGGCCTTTCAGTTCAAATTTGTTTTAAGAAAGAAAAAAGAAAGAGGCCATGAAAGCACTCCTGCTGGGCTCTCATATGTTCCCGATACATTTAGTTCAGTTCTTATGCTGGATGAATCGAGCGACAAAGTCAGTTTGGTTGAAAGAGTGTGAGTGTGTGTCTGTGTGTGAGTGCGCGTCTGTGTACAAAACAAAAAAGGGCCTAGATGAATCATAGTATTCTAAATCTCATTACTCGGAACATCTGAGGAATGATATTTTCAAAAGGCTGTATTAAGAGGCTGTAAATGCAGGCCTTTATGAGATGAAAGGCACTGGAAGCAGGACGGATTCCTGTTTGCAGTTCCTGTGTTTGAGGAAGGCTTGAATACAGGCAGCGGGTCTGCAGGACGGAGGGCAGCGGGTCTGCAGGACGGAGGGCAGCGGGTCTGCAGGACGGAGGGCAGCGGGTCTGCAGGACGGAGGGCAGCGGGTCTGCAGGATGGAGGGCAGCGGGTCTGCAGGATGGAGGGCAGCGGGTCTGCAGGACGGAGGGCAGCGGGTCTGCAGGACGGAGGGCAGCGGGTCTGCAGGATGGAGGGCAGCGGGTCTGCAGGATGGAGGGCAGCGGGTCTGCAGGACGGAGGGCAGCGGGTCTGCAGGACGGAGGGCAGCGGGTCTGCAGGACGGAGGGCAGCGGGTCTGCAGGACGGAGGGCAGCGGGTCTGCAGGACGGAGGGCAGCGGGTCTGCAGGAGGGAGGGCAGCGGGTCTGCAGGACGGAGGGCAGCGGGTCTGCAGGACGGAGGGCAGCGGGTCTGCAGGACGGAGGGCAGCGGGTCTGCAGGACGGAGGGCAGCGGGTCTGCAGGATGGAGGGCAGCGGGTCTGCAGGACGGAGGGCAGCGGGTCTGCAGGATGGAGGGCAGCGGTGTCGGCGGAGAGCAGCCTGGGCTCCTGATTCCAGCCGACCCCCCTGCTGTGTGACCCATGGTAGCTGTCGATACTGCAATGCGATGTCAGTCAGACACAGAGAGAGAGACAAGGAACACCTGCAACAATGGGCAAGGTCAGAAACAGAGAGACAGAGAGACAGAGAGACAGAGAGAGAGACAAGGAACACCTGCAACAATGGGCAAGGTCAGACACAGAGAGACAGAGAGACAGAGAGACAGAGAGAGAGACAAGGGACACCTGCAACGATGGGCAAGGTCAGACACAGAGAGACAGAGAGACAGAGAGACAGAGAGAGAGACAAGGGACACCTGCAACGATGGGCAAGGTCAGACACAGAGAGACAGAGAGACAGAGAGAGAGACAAGGGACACCTGCAACGATGGGCAAGGTCAGACACAGAGAGACAGAGAGACAGAGAGAGAGACAAGGGACACCTGCAACGATGGGCAAGGTCAGACACAGAGAGACAGAGAGACAGAGAGAGAGGCAAGGGACACCTGCAACGATGGGCAAGGTCAGGCACAGAGAGACAGAGAGACAGAGAGAGAGGCAAGGGACACCTGCAACGATGGGCAAGGTCAGACACAGAGAGAGAGAGAGACAGAGAGAGAGAGAGAGAGAGAGAGAGACAAGGGATACCTGCAACGATGGCAAGACAACCGACCCACTCCTGATTAAAGATGGCGGCCATGCATACCACAGTCTGCGTAACGCTGTAGAATCTGGAAAAATAAAATGAAAAAAGAATTACAACTCAGGTGTTGCTACTTTGAAGGATCCCTTGAACCAAACAAACGCCACCCCGCCCCTCTCCAGAAAATGAGCGTTTATTCCTGCTGTTTTGTTTCTTTTCTTGACGTTGTACTTTCCTGTGATGGTTTCCTGGTTGCGTGTGGATTGCGTGCTTGTTTTCTGTTGTGCTGCAGCTCTGAGAGTTGCACAGACTGCTTGAAGTGTATCTATAGCTCTCTGGAACGCGGATAATGACAGGCGTTCGTGCTTTTCTGTGTTCATTCTTCACTGGACTCTTTTCTTTCACCGTTGTCCATTAGGGTTATACAGCTCCAGCTCAGAGTCACTGCTACAGCATCCCATATGCGTTGAAAAAATAGGAGGAGTAGTTTAATGGATTTCTGCACGTTTGTTTTTGTCAACGTTAGTAGATCTATACTAATCAGATCTATGATATTAAATAAACTGGAGGAGGCAAATCTTTTAATCCACTGTGGCTAATCCACTCTCGGGTTTGTGAGCTGTGATATATTCAGCAATCACAAAAGGTATCAGCAGGACTCCAGAATACATTCTGTGACAGTCTGTGGAACTTCAACTCTTTCAAGGCTGTGCTCAAAAGAGCAGCAGACCGATATATAGAGGAGCCACGTTTTCTTTTTTCAAACTCCTTTGGTTTGAATAACTTCATTATTCTTTTCAAAAATAGTTTAGCATTTTCTCTGGAGAAAAGGCAGATGACTTTCATGTAATGTGTGTACCTATTAAACTTTGCAGTGTTGTGTTTCTGATTGTCTTGGTGTAGCCCCTATTAAATAGTGAAATCTAACTGCTGTTTTTATACAAGTGTGGATTCGCTTTCTATTTTAACACGTCACAAGAAAACATTAATGAATTGTATAGAAGTTATAGAATTTTTACCTTTGTGAAAAAAGATCGTTCTGAGTAGTTGGCAATGAATATTCGCTGAGCCTCGTGCATATAGATCAGCTGGAATTAGACCAAACCCACAGTAATATATACCATTGTATTCTGGCTCATTGTTAGAAGTGAGGAGTCCCTCAGCAAGCCAGCCTTACAAAAGGAGCAAATCCAAAATGGCAGGTGTGACAATTGCTCGTTGATACAAAGGTTTCTTAGGTTTGCTGAGTTCATTAACGTTCCCATGGTGTTTGTGTTGCGTTTATTATACAGTTGTGTTGACAGTGTGTGCGCTGACTGGGTTCGTTACATTGTATTCACGATGTCTCTGTGAGGTTTGCTGTGTGCGCTGGCTGGGTTCGTTACATTGTATTCACGATGTCTCTGTGAGGTTTGCTGTGTGCACTGGCTGGGTTCATTACATTGTATTCACGATGTCTCTGTGAGGTTTGCTGTGTGCACTGGCTGGGTTAGTTACATTGTATTCACGATGTCTCTGTGAGGTTTGCTGTGTGCGCTGGCTGGGTTCATTACATTGTATTCACGATGTCACTGTGAGGTTTGCTGTGTGCGCTGGCTGGGTTCGTTACATTGTATTCACGATGTCTCTGTGAGGTTTGCTGTGTGCGCTGGCTGGGTTCATTACATTGTATTCACGATGTCTCTGTGAGGTTTGCTGTGTGCGCTGGCTGGGTTCGTTACATTGTATTCACGATGTCTCTGTGAGGTTTGCTGTGTGCGCTGGCTGGGTTCGTTACATTGTATTCACGATGTCTCTGTGAGGTTTGCTGTGTGCGCTGGCTGGGTTCATTACATTGTATTCACGATGTCACTGTGAGGTTTGCTGTGTGCGCTGGCTGGGTTCGTTACATTGTATTCACGATGTCTCTGTGAGGTTTGCTGTGTGCGCTGGCTGGGTTCGTTACATTGTATTCACGATGTCTATGTGAGGTTTGCTGTGTGCGCTGGCTGGGTTCGTTACATTGTATTCACGATGTCTCTGTGAGGTTTGCTGACAGTGATTTTACTGCTCCAGTGGTAGTTGCACTTGGCACTGGGCTCCTTGTCTGTTTCCTGCTTCTTTGAGCCACGGGAACGACCCATTAAACTGCACTTTGCTGGTTTTCTGGTTTCATTTATTGCAGAGCAGCTTTGTGGGTTTTGTCCACAGAGTTTGTGGTTCAGCACACCAGCGAGTACAGGGGGCTGGGCTGCTGGACTCTCTGGTCAGGTAGCGTTTCACAAAGGGACCAAGAAGCCAAGGTTGGTGGGGCTGTCACAGCAACTTTAAAACTGGGTAGGTTTTCATTTCTGTTTTTTAATGTTTTAAAGCTTTTTAAAGTGTATTTTTTGAAGCTCTGTAGACAATCTTGCCAGAACAAAAGAACATTCCTGCCTCCTCAAGAATCTGCACCTTGAGAGGTCACATTCTTTCATTCCACTAATCAGGGCTGCATTCGGAGAGCCGTCTGCTTTAATGCATCAGTTAATGATCCCTGTGAGAGTCCCTCCCAGCACCCAGTCAGCGGTACCTGTCACAGCGTGTGTTGCTGATGTGTGTTTATAGAACTTGTAAAAAGAAAGTATTTTTTTTCCCCACATCTATCAGTAAAGGGCTTAATGATGCTTTAGCTTGTGCTCAGAGCTCTCTGTATAAACAGGTAACGGCAGATGTTTGGGGATAGGGAAGAGTCTCTCCAGCCAGGTGCCACAGTCTGTTTACATCTCAAATACATACTGATGTACTTACACCTGCTAGATCACTAATGAGGTTTTAATGTTTGCTATCTCCAGTGTAACACAGTATTGCGTTAATGACGATAGAAAAACACAAGGAGAGAGGCTAGGGGCCGCAGCACTGATGTGCCGGTCATGCTGTTCACCTCTGGAGACCTGGGTTCAAATTCAGCTCGGGTTTGAGGGCCTGCACCCAGCACCTGGTGGTCATTAGACTCAAAAGCACCACACCCTTGGGAAGAGGTATCGAGAATAGCAGGTGGGATTCCGATCAGGAGTTTTACATCCTAGAAAAACAATACTGAAGCTGCACACGTTTGGCTGCAAACATGTTTGTGTTTTCTGAGAGCCGTAGCACATGGGAGCGTGGCCCTAGCAACCTGACAGTCTGGTTTAGCAATCTGCAAAGCATCTGTGTCTGTAACACTGCAGAGGAGAGTTCATGAGATTCCTAGAGGCTGCGACTGTGCTGGACAATGAGCAGCAATCGGTACAGGAAGAGTGAATCCTGTCTAATAAAAAAAGCTTCAGGTTCATTAGAGCGTTGTGATATTCTGGGATAGGATGCTGGGGGAGGGTTGTTGTTGTTTAGTGAAAGTGAAAAATAGAATTTCACCTTCTACAGTAAAGAGCAGCTCCCCAAGGACCCCATACTGTGAAGCCAGTTACACAGATAGGATCTTTATAAATGTGCTGGTAGTGGATGCCTTAGGTACACTGTCACTGAATCTGCAGCAACAACCATGCAGACACCAGCAGCCCTGCAGTTTACAGTGTGCACGGTCGAGCATGCAGACACCAGCAGCCCTGCAGTTTACAGTGTGCACGGTCGAGTGAGTGAGGCAGGATGGTGTAATTGAATCTGAACTAGACGTGGCTGTGTGCACGGTCAAGCGAGCGAGGCAGGATGGTGTAATTGAATCTGAACTAGACGTGGCTGTGTGCACGGTCAAGCCAGCGAGGCAGGATGGTGTAATTGAATCTGAACTAGACGTGGCTGTGTGCACGGTCAAGCGAGCGAGGCAGGATGGTGTAATTGAATCTGAACTAGACGTGGCTGTGTGCACGGTCGAGCGAGCGAGGCAGGATGGTGTAATTGAATCTGAACTAGACGTGGCTGTGTGCACGGTCAAGCGAGCGAGGCAGGATGGTGTAATTGAATCTGAACTAGACGTGGCTGTGTGCACGGTCGAGCGAGCGAGGCAGGATGGTGTAATTGAATCTGAACTAGACGTGGCTGTGTGCACGGTCAAGCGAGCGAGGCAGGATGGTGTAATTGAATCTGAACTAGACGTGGCTGTGTGCACGGTCGAGCGAGCGAGGCAGGATGGTGTAATTGAATCTGAACTAGACGTGGCTGTGTGCACGGTCGAGCGAGCGAGGCAGGATGGTGTAATTGAATCTGAACTAGACGTGGCTGTGTGCACGGTCGAGCGAGCGAGGCAGGATGGTGTAATTGAATCTGAACTAGACGTGGCTGTGTGCACGGTCGAGCGAGCGAGGCAGGATGGTGTAATTGAATCTGAACTAGACGTGGCTGTGTGCACGGTCAAGCGAGCGAGGCAGGATGGTGTAATTGAATCTGAACTAGACGTGGCTGTGTGCACGGTCAAGCCAGCGAGGCAGGATGGTGTAATTGAATCTGAACTAGACGTGGCTGTGTGCACGGTCAAGCGAGCGAGGCAGGATGGTGTAATTGAATCTGAACTAGACGTGGCTGTGTGCACGGTCGAGCGAGCGAGGCAGGATGGTGTAATTGAATCTGAACTAGATGTGGCTGTGTGCACGGTCGAGCGAGCGAGGCAGGATGGTGTAATTGAATCTGAACTAGACGTGGCTGTGTGCACGGTCGAGCGAGCGAGGCAGGATGGTGTAATTGAATCTGAACTAGACGTGGCTGTGTGCACGGTCAAGCGAGCGAGGCAGGATGGTGTAATTGAATCTGAACTAGACGTGGCTGTGTGCACGGTCGAGCGAGCGAGGCAGGATGGTGTAATTGAATCTGAACTAGACGTGGCTGTGTGCACGGTCAAGCGAGCGAGGCAGGATGGTGTAATTGAATCTGAACTAGACGTGGCTGTGTGCACGGTCGAGCGAGCGAGGCAGGATGGTGTAATTGAATCTGAACTAGACGTGGCTGTGTGCACGGTCGAGCGAGCGAGGCAGGATGGTGTAATTGAATCTGAACTAGACGTGGCTGTGTGCACGGTCGAGCGAGCGAGGCAGGATGGTGTAATTGAATCTGAACTAGACGTGGCTGTGTGCACGGTCAAGCGAGCGAGGCAGGATGGTGTAATTGAATCTGAACTAGACGTGGCTGTGTGCACGGTCGAGCGAGCGAGGCAGGATGGTGTATTAGCTCTCTGATTCATACCGACGACCCTCCAGCAACCTGTCCGTCACAAATCAAGGACCCTGTTGATTTCCTTTGCTTAGCTGCTCCCCCTTGTTTTACCATCGTTGTTGCTCTTAGTTATTATTATTTATTTATTTAGCAGACGCCTTTATCCAAGGCGACATACAGAGACTAGGGTGTGTGAACTATGCATCAGCTGCAGAGTCACTTACAATTACATCTCACCTGAAAGACGGAGCACAAGGTGGTTAAGTGACTTGCTCAGGGTCACACAATGAGTCAGTGGTTGAGCCAGGATGTGAACCGGGGACCTCCTGGTTACAAGCCTGTTTCTTTAACCACTGGACCACACAGCCTCCCTTGGTTTGATGCATGTTGTATGATCTATGAGGCTGTAAAAGGCAGCCTGTAGAGGAAGGGCCTAGGCTAGGGTGCTTTGCAGGTCTGAAGCCTTGTGCAACAGTATCTGTTCACTGCCTGTTCATAATGGATAAATATATCAAGATGTGCCTGGAATGCACATTGTTTGTATAGCTCTTTGTGTGCTGGCCTCTGCTCTCGATACCCGCTGTGTGCTGACTTTACACGCCACTTACAGAGATCCTGAAGTTGACTTAGGGCCTGTGCATTTACACATCGGATCCTTTTTTATTGAAAGTTCTTACAATTAAGCCTTTAATTATCTGGCTGCTGTAAGTTCTTTTTTTTCATACATAATTAGGCATTTAGATAAAGACAAATGATATAGTTTCCTGACTTGTTGATAGAAATGGCAGCATTATAGTTGTAAGATTTTTACTGATCTAGGCATGTTTAAATCTTGGAGTGGGAGTGTGCATGTTTGAAGCTCTCTGAGAGTGGAGGCTCTCTCTTCAGTATAATGTAATCCTCAGTTCTCTTATCAGTTTAAACAGACACCTTTCAGAGAGGGGCTGGAGTGTGAGCTGTGCTTGTGCACAGAGCTGGACTGACACATTGTAAAGTTAGGACAGGATGCTGGAGTGTGACCTGTGCTTGTGCACAGAGCTGGACTGACACATTGTAAAGTTAGGACAGGGTGCTGGAGTGTGAGCTGTGCTTGTGCACAGAGCTGGACTGACACATTGTAAAGTTAGGACAGGGTGCTGTAGTGTGAGCTGTGCTTGTGCACAGAGCTGGACTGACACATTGTAAAGTTAGGACAGGGTGCTGGAGTGTGAGCTGTGCTTGTGCACAGAGCTGGACTGACACATTGTAAAGTTAGGACAGGGTGCTGGAGTGTGAGCTGTGCTTGTGCACAGAGCTGGACTGACACATTGTAAAGTTAGGACAAGGTGCTGGAGTGTGAGCTGTGCTTGTGCACAGAGCTGGACTGACACATTGTAAAGTTAGGACAGGGTGCTGGAGTGTGAGCTGTGCTTGTGCACAGAGCTGGACTGACACATTGTAAAGTTAGGACAGGGTGCTGGAGTGTGAGCTGTGCTTGTGCACAGAGCTGGACTGACACATTGTAAAGTTAGGACAGGGTGCTGGAGTGTGAGCTGTGCTTGTGCACAGAGCTGGACTGACACATTGTAAAGTTAGGACAGGGTGCTGGAGTGTGAGCTGTGCTTGTGCACAGAGCTGGACTGACACATTGTAAAGTTAGGACAGGGTGCTGGAGTGTGAGCTGTGCTTGTGCACAGAGCTGGACTGACACATTGTAAAGTTAGGACAGGGTGCTGGAGTGTGAGCTGTGCTTGTGCACAGAGCTGGACTGACACATTGTAAAGTTAGGACAGGGTGCTGGAGTGTGAGCTGTGCTTGTGCACAGAGCTGGACTGACACATTGTAAAGTTAGGACAGGGTGCTGGAGTGTGAGCTGTGCTTGTGCACAGAGCTGGACTGACACATTGTAAAGTTAGGACAGGGTGCTGGTGCTTGCTTGAACCTGCACAGTAATTAGACATGATTTATTCTGAACAGTGTGTTCTTGCCATCAGTGTGTTATTTCATACTGTTATCTCACACAGCCTTTGGTAGACAGCAGAGATGACACAAGCACACGTTTCACAGGGGTGAGGCTGGTACACAGCAGATCACTTTCTTACCATTAGATCAGTCTTGAATTGAGCTCATGCATTTGTCATGCGTTTGCCGTGTCCACAGTAAACTGTATACAATGATGCATGTTTCCTATTTTACTGTATAAAGTCTTTTACTGATGCAATGTCCTCAGTATTGTTTAGGGTGCATTGTAGTTGAAGGCTCTACAGTGGTGCAGGTTATAGCTGTAGTTGAAGGCAGTACAGTGGTGCAGGTTATAGCTGTAGTTGAAGGCTCTACAGTGGTGCAGGTTATAGCTGTAGTTGAAGGCTCTACAGTGGTGCAGGTTATAGCTGTAGTTGAAGGCTCTACAGTGGTGCAGGTTATAGCTGTAGTTGAAGGCAGTACAGTGATGCAGGTTATAGCTGTAGTTGAAGGCAGTACAGTGGTGCAGGTTATAGCTGTAGTTGAAGGCAGTACAGTGGTGCAGGTTATAGCTGTAGTTGAAGGCAGTACAGTGGTGCAGGTTATAGCTGTAGTTGAAGGCTCTACAGTGGTGCAGGTTATAGCTGTAGTTGAAGGCTCTACAGTGGTGCAGGTTATAGCTGTAGTTGAAGGCTCTACAGTGGTGCAGGTTATAGCTGTAGTTGAAGGCTCTACAGTGGTGCAGGTTATAGCTGTAGTTGAAGGTTCTACAGTGGTGCAGGTTATAGCTGTAGTTGAAGGCAGTACAGTGATGCAGGTTATAGCTGTAGTTGAAGGCTCTACAGTGGTGCAGGTTATAGCTGTAGTTGAAGGCAGTACAGTGGTGCAGGTTATAGCTGTAGTTGAAGGCTCTACAGTGGTGCAGGTTATAGCTGTAGTTGAAGGCTCTACAGTGGTGCAGGTTATAGCTGTAGTTGAAGGTTCTACAGTGGTGCAGGTTATAGCTGTAGTTGAAGGCTCTACAGTGGTGCAGGTTATAGCTGTAGATGAAGGCAGTACAGTGGTGCAGGTTATAGCTGTAGTTGAAGGCTCTACAGTGGTGCAGGTTATAGCTGTAGATGAAGGCAGTACAGTGGTGCAGGTTATAGCTGTAGTTGAAGGCTCTACAGTGGTGCAGGTTATAGCTGTAGTTGAAGGCTCTACAGTGATGCAGGTTATAACTGTAGTTGAAGGCTCTACAGGACGACGACAGGAAGTATTGAATGCTGCCACTCCATCCCCTGGATCCCATCAGAGCTGCAGCAGTGTGTTATTATTATTCTCTATATATTCTGGACCTCCTTGGTGTTTAGCTGTAAAAACTCATCTCTATGCCAACAGTAACCAAATCATTTGGGATCAAATTAGCAGGCATTAGCCAGCACTCTTCCTAATCCTGCCTACCTCTGCAAATGCGCTGGAGGATCCAAAGATTCGAGTAATTAGATGTTCCCGAGAGACCCTGTATTCCCTGCAGTGAATTTGTTGAAGGAATAACTAAATGTCAGAGACAGGTATCAAAATAACACTGCAAGAAAGCTGACCTTGTTATCTAGGTCAGAAGCAACAGCAAACACACTCAGAGCTCCGTCTCATCCAGGCACAGCAGACACAGACGGCAGGTCATTCTCAGAGCTCCGTCTCATCCTGGCACAGCAGACACAGGCAGGTCATTCTCAGAGCTCCGTCTCATCCTGGCACAGCAGACACAGGCAGGTCATTCTCAGAGCTCCGTCTCATCCTGGCACAGCAGACACAGACGGCAGGTCATTCTCAGAGCTCTGTCTCATCCTGGCACAGCAGACACAGACGGCAGGTCATTCTCAGAGCTCCGTCTCATCCTGGCACAGCAGACACAGGCAGGTCATTCTCAGAGCTCCGTCTCATCCAGGCACAGCAGACACAGACGGCAGGTCATTCTCAGAGCTCTGTCTCATCCTGGCACAGCAGACACAGACGGCAGGTCATTCTCAGAGCTCCGTCTCATCCTGGCACAGCAGACACAGGCAGGTCATTCTCAGAGCTCCGTCTCATCCAGGCACAGCAGACACAGACGGCAGGTCATTCTTAGCTGGCACAGCAGACACCGTCAGCAGGCTTCCTCTTGTTCCCTCTGATGCTCATCTCCTTTTCTTTGTCTCACTCTTCACTTCTCTACGCAGCTTTACCCTGAGCGGGGCAGCAGGCAGCCCAGTGGGGTGACTTTAACATTCCTGAGGAATCCCTGTGCAGTGATGATCTTGATTAGCTCTACAGTACAGCAGTGACAGGGTACAGGGTCAGCAGGCGGTTTCAATCTAGTGCTTCTGCAGTTTAAGGGGGCTGGATTGCAGTAGTGCTAAGCCGTGTTTTACAATCCATTTCCTTACCTCTTATTAGCACTGAAGCCTCATCACTGCCCCCCTTTTCTTGTGTTTCCACTCTTTTCACTCTTCGCTTGGTTTTTGATACTCGTATTCAGGGTAAGACCTTGACAAATAAAAGAGGGACACGGACAGTGGTTTTGATGCAATTCAGTGCAACCCTGTAGTTTAACTTGGATGACATTACTATTTACTACACTTTACCATGTTTTACTGTGCTTTTACCAAGGCAAAACAGCTTTTCGAAGTTCCTCTTAATGCCGGTATCATGTGGCTGTATAGTTTCACAGGCGTTGTAAGACTGTTTCGAAGTGATGAGAGGATTAGGAATTGTTCCAAACGTATTTCCAAGCAGCATTTTTTTTTTTTTTTTGCAGAGGCGGTGAACATGTGGCTAACAATGACATCATCCCACATTCTTTTTACAATCAGCTACAGACAGCGCTTCGTGTAATAAATCCCTTTCAGAAAGGTTTTATGGCATGTCCTTGAAATCAAAAGCCTACCTGCGACAGATGAAGGTGTACGTGTGCAAATACAGCCCAATCAAACAGCCATTCCTTTCTATAACCTCTGAGATTGCAGCACCAGCAGGTAAACACTTTGAGAGATGCGGCTTCGGAGTTCCATTCCTGCGTGAACTCTGTCTGACCCGTCGTGGGTTCTGTTCATTTCAAAACCACAGCCTGTATAAAACCCATTGTGCAGACCGCAGTGTATGACAGATATCTCTGCAAGAGTTTAATACTGCAATCATACTGATTCAAAACCTGATAGGATTGCACTGCAAATCCTTACAAAATAACAGCACAGTGCTGTGAGAGAAGTCAGCTACCCCCGCTTCATTTGACTACTTTCCTGTGCTGTACTGGGTGGCAGTGGGACTACTGTAGTCACCTATGAATAGCACCAGTTGTATTTACAGTATGTATTTTTTGGTCAGGAGTGACTAAGCCCTATTCTCTGATACTAGTTGAGAGCACTTGCAAAATGCACTGAAATGAATCATTTCCACCAAGGTGGCAATGCCAAGGTCTCACCCACCTGCCTGCCGAGTTTTATCAGCCCCCAAAGAGCGCATGATGAAACAGGGCACCTGCCATCTGCTGTGTGCCTCTCTCTCACGCACGCAGGGCAATAAACTCCTGGCAGTCTATGAAAGTGTGTGGGCAGGATAACACACAGCACTACTCCCCTCCTAACACCCCCCGTCTCTTTGATCTAGAGGAATCATTCCGCTGAACATTAACTGTGTGGTTATAGATATCCTGGACTGTATGTTATCATCTTAGGAAGACATTTTCACACCTGCCTTGATTAGGATTGTAGCTGTGTGTACTGTACGTATAATATCTGAACACACATTGAGGTGTGTGTGTCTGTGCGTGTGTGTGTGTCTGTGTGTCTGTGCGTGTGTGTGTCTGTGTGTCTGTGTGTGTGTCTGTGTGTATGTGTCTGTGTGTCTGCGTGTGTGTGTGTCTGTGTGTGTGTGTCTGTGTGTGTGTCTGTGCGTGTGTCTGTGCGTGTGTATGTGTCTGTGTGTATGTGTCTGTGTGTGTGTGTGTCTGTGTGTGTGCATGTGTATGTGCATGTGTTTGTGTGTGTGTGTGTGTCTGTGTGTGTGCATGTGTATGTGCATGTGTTTGTGTGTGTGTGTGTGTGTCTGTGTGACAGTGTTTCTGTTTCTGTTTCTGTGTGTGTGTGTGGAATGTGGACTCTTTCCAGTTATGCATTTGAATGGTACCCAGCTCTGCCCAGCTCTGCCCATCTCGGCCACAAGTACTCTACTTGTGCCAATGAGGAGAGAGAGACGGGAAGGGAACAGATGCCTTGGCACTCGCACTCTGCTTCCCAGGATGAACTGATCCAGCTGTCAGTTACTTCCTCTTCCAATCCCTGTGCTGGGAGCAGAGACTGAACCTCCCCCACAGTGCAAATCTATAGAGATCTATACATCTGCTGCAAAGTTCATCATAGCAGATTGGTTCATTCGTTACAATGTAACATAAACTCAGATACACTGCATGATTCAATATGTTGGATCTTATCCCACATGAAAAGCAGCACTTATCTGTATATTGTCTTGTCTTGCTATATATACATTCAGTAACAATCTAAATATACATACCCAGTGATTCTTATTATCTGAAATGGCTCATTGTTTCATAGAGTCCAGGACTCCACCTTCTGGGGGGGCCCGTCCCTGCTGTTTGCAATGCCGGGCAAACGTCAGTACTGCGATTATCGGTTACAGTTTGATTTCATATTTTTGATTACAAAAAAAAAATTGCTTTGCCTTTTGTGATTTTAGAAGAAAAAAACCACACCTCAGTTAAGTTATCTTGGCACGAGCCACGAGAACACCCTAATGGGATTAAACAGAGTCCCTACTGCTAGGAAACCAGTGTTTTCCATCTGATTGAAGTAAAGATGAACAGCTTCTGGATTGTAATAAACAGCGTGTAAGTCAATGCAATTCCTCTTGTAAAATACCCTTTACAAAGCCTGTCCCGGCTTACAGGGGCTGTTTGTGTTGACAGCCAGCACTGAGTAGAGATTTGCTGTATCTAATTTGGGCAATATGGTGCTATTTAATTAAGCAATGCATTAACACATCCTAATGAGCAGCTTAGACAGGACAGAACTAAAGTGAGGCATTGCTGTGCCTCTCTCTGTATATTAAACATGATGAGGCATTGCTGTGCATCTCTCTGTATATTAAACATGATGAGGCATTGCTGTGCATCTCTCTGTATATTAAACATGATGAGGCATTGCTGTGCATCTCTCTGTATATTAAACATGATGAGGCATTGCTGTGCCTCTCTCTGTATATTAAACATGATGAGGCATTGCTGTGCATCTCTCTCTGTATATTAAACATGATGAGGCATTGCTGTACTTCACTCTCCATATTAAACGAGGGAACATTGCAAGAGGGCCTCCCCATGAACTGTGCTGCTGGCTGCAAACTGTCAACAGGCAATGCCAAGGCATTCAAGCCCCTGTCCCCTTGCCCCCTCTCCCTTAGAAAAGTTCAACGCAGTAAATTTGCATGATCATTCTCCATTTACCACCATTTCCTTGGGTTTTGCCTGTATTTTTTGTTATATTCTCTTGTATTCTCTCTCCCGGTAAGGGCCACTATAGTGAAAAGCAAAAGGATGATGTGGAAGAGGAGAAGCTGAAGCATCACAGTTTCATGACGTTTCTTTGTGTGTGTGTGTGTTCCAGAAGCCAGGGGATAATGGAAACAGCCTGGTGTGGCAGAGTCCGCTCCAGTCACTGAATGGAGTTCCTCAGCAGAACAGACCCTGGCCTCTGCAGGAGGGGCGCTCTGCAGTCAGCACAGGGAGCATGGGAGGGACGAGGACAGAAGAGGTGCAGCAGAGCTACAGGCACTTCTTGAAGGTAGGTATTTGCATGCAGCGTTGCAGGGGGTTGCAGTTCTGCCCTGCCCCTGGAGGTCAGCTCAGTAGATGCATTCGCTCTGCTCTCTTCTCACTGTTTGCAATGTCAAAGGCTGGCCTTGGAGCCCGGCTCCTTCACAGGTAGTAACAATGAGGGTCTTTCCTGCCAGCCAGTCACTCAGGAGCAGAGGAGGCACAGCCTGCCTTCAGCTCAGTCTTTCCTGCCAGCCAGTCACTCAGGAGCAGGGGAGGCACAGTCTGCCTTCAGCTCCACACTTTCATGGCAGGCCTGCAGTACGCTGAGCTTGTCTGTCAGATACCGTGTTAGGACTTCCTCTATTTCCATTGCAATTCAACAAGACTGCAGACAGAGTGTGCGGGTCAGAGGCTCACAGATGATTGAAATATTGGTGCTGCCCCTTCACCCCAGGCAGACCCTTCGTCTGCTTGCTGCACATTAAAAGAAAACTGATATGACACTCAAATCCTTTTCAGAGGACAGTGTATATGAATTGACAGCACCATATATATATATATATATATATATATATATATATATATATATATATGTTACTGTACTTAAATCCATACGCTGCACTTTTAACACTTTTATTCAGCTAACATGTTGGGTTTCGCTCTCTGCAAGAGATTCGTATTTGTTTTACTTATCTTATTACTTATTCATATAAACTGATGCAATCAGGTCTACAAAATACAATCATGGTTTTGTGCATTGCCGCGTGCTTTGAGCTCTGTGCAGTGAAGCCTGGAGATTACACCCCTAAGTGTTTGCAGGTGTGCCAGTTTATGAAGGATGGAGGTTAGCACTTCCAGTGTGAGGATAACATCTCAAAAGAGAAACTGCCAGCCATCTGTGGAAAAGCCTTCCGCGCCTGAGCCGGTAACGCGGACACAACTCTCTCCATGACTTCTTCACTGCTTTGTGTGTTCTGATCTGCCCCTCCAGAGTCAATGTACTTGAGTGTTCAGTTTATTTCAATTGTGTTCACAGTCTCCTTCTGTAGATTTCAGGTGGCTTATTCGTCCCTGATCAGTCCCCAGTCGTTTCTGTCAGCACGTACACTCCTGGGATATTTAAAGACGAGGGGCTGCTTGCTTTCCTGCTTGTAGTAGGAGTCGGGGACCTTTCTGATTGACCTAACTGCTCTCTGTCTTATATACTGTGTGGCTGATTATGAGATCACATGGTCCAGCTCCTTTATTCCCTAAAAGTGGCCTCCTTGATTATAGGATTGGTAAAACATACCAAACCTGCAGCTCAACATGGGTTCAATATACCAGATGATCATAGCAAAGCATGCAATTATATAACGACAAGGGCAGCTACAGGGGTTTTACTGAAGTCACTGGCATAGGCAGCATTTCCAAAGTGATCCTGTATGCTTACAGAAACACACTTAGTATTGCCATTTTTATTAAGAGTAACACACACTTTTATTTAATCTGTGTGTTTAAAACCTGGTTCAGGTTTCCTGAAAGCTGATTGGAACTCGTTGCTTTACAGACAGCGCCTGCATTTTCAGACTTTATCAACTATGTTGTTATACCCAAGCATAAAAAAACAAAAACACTGAGCGAGAAAAAAGATGCGATGAATATCTTACAGGGGAACTATCTGGAGAGAGGAAATGTCTGAGGCCTTTGTAGCATCAAAAGAAACCTTAAGCCCTCTGGTTAGCAGCAGCTAGCATTGATTTTATTTCAGATAGATCTGCATTCCATTTCAGTCATTATGATGTGCATTTGATGATAGTGGATCTTTTCTCCTGGCATGGAATTCTTACAGTGAGATAAACAGAAAATCTGCGCTACAGAACTCGGCTTCAGAGATGAGTTTCAGTGCCGTTTCCAATCATGGTAAACTCACACAGTGGGTGGCATTCAGTGAGGAATCTGGGAGTGTGTACAGATTGTGAGAGCGCTGTGCTAATGCTGCCATACCCGCAGAAAAAGCACACTGCATGTCGATTGTGAGAGCGCTGTGCTAATGCTGCCATACCCGCAGAATAAGCACACTTGAGAGCACTGTACTAATGCTGCCATACCCGCAGAATAAGCACACTGCATGTCGATTGTGAGAGCGCTGTGCTAATGCTGCCATACCCGCAGAAAAAGCACACTGCATGTCGGTGAACAGCCTTTAACAAAATGATCTTGTAGTAAAACTGAACTCTCCTCAGGTGCAGTGTCTTCTGAGAGTGCACTCGGTAGCACAGCCTGCCCGTACAGCACCTTGCTCATAATGGAGTCCCTCTAAATATTCCCCAGTGATGTACCAGCATGCTGCAGAGTGCCGGACGATTCCTCGATAGAAAATTTCAGTTACGATTTAAAAAAACCCACAAAGTTATCTTTCGTTTTCTAATTTACAAACCACGGACCTGACCGAAAATCCTGAATGGGGAAAAAAAAACAAAAAAAACAAAAACAATGCAAACTTTTGTAGAAAGGGTGTGGTGGTCTGTTCCGCTGAGAATGAGTAAGCGCACAGGAGCTGTAAAACATACATGAAGTTGTGATGCTGCTGTTACACTGGGAGTCTGTCTTGCTGGTATTCACCTCTAAGCTGGGCTCTCTCTCTCTGTTCCTTACCCTTCATTCAGAGGGAAGGTCATACATACCTCTGTTCTGCTAGCCCTGTCTGCCTGGCTCTACCCCGACAGCACTGTTTCAATGTCTAGCACAGGTTGCTTGTGCTGCATGTGGTGTGGATCTGCATTTGCTATTACAGTGTGTGCGTGTGTGTGTTTCAGCGTGTGTGTGTGTGTTTCAGTGTGTGCGTGTGTGTGGGTGTGTTTCAGTGTGTGTTTCAGTGTGTGTGTGTGTGTTTCAGTGTGTGCGTGTGTTTGTGTGTGTTTCAGTGTGTGTTTCAGTGTGTGTTTCAGTGTGTGTGTTTCAGTGTGTGTGTGTTTCAGTGTGTGTGTGTGTGTGTTTCAGTGTGTGTGTGTTTCAGTGTGTGTGTGTGTGTTTCAGTGTGTGTGTGTGTTTCAGTGTGTGTTTCAGTGTGTGTTTCAGTGTGTGTGTGTGTGTTTCAGTGTGTGTGTGTGTGTTTCAGTGTGTGTTTGTGTGTGTTTCAGTGTGTGTGTGTGTTTCAGTGTGTGTGTGTGTTTCAGTGTGTGTGTGTGTGTGTTTCAGTGTGTGTTTGTGTGTGTTTCAGTGTGTGTTTCAGTGTGTGTTTCAGTGTGTGTGTGTGTGTGTGTTTCAGTGTGTGTTTCAGTGTGTGTTTCAGTGTGTGTTTCAGTGTGTGTGTGTGTGTTTCAGTGTGTGTTTGTGTGTGTTTCAGTATGTGTGTGTGTGTGTGTGTGTGTGTGTTTCAGTGTGTGTGTGTGGGTGTGTTTCAGTATGTGTTTCAGTGTGTGTGTGTGTGTTTCAGTGTGTGTTTGTGTGTGTTTCAGTGTGTGTGTGTGTGTGTTTCAGTGTGTGTGTGTGTGAAGCAGTAGGGTAGGGTCTGACATGCTGTAATTAATCCCCTTTCACACTGGCATGCTCTACCCGGGTCAGAACCTACCCGGGTCAGGACCCGGTGTCATGTGGGTCGGGTACGTGATTCACACTGCGTTTGATGAAGCAGGGTTGTCCTGGGTGACAGACCCAAGTGCACAAGGCGTGTATCGATGCCCTGGAAGCAGCTTGTTACAAACGCTCCCATCCAGGCTTCTCTGGATTGAACCGTCGGCCCAAATTAAGAGCAAATGTTTCTTCATCCCTGCTGAAATGTGGCTCATGCTGTGTCTGAAGCAACACAAATACAGCTGAACAGAATAAACAGAAACGTTCCTTGCGGAAGTGAAACCTTCAGCAGGCGTGGCTGTTTGTTATTGCGTCGGCTCACAAACGTCTGTCAAGCGTTTTGTCTCGCTCAACCCGGGTCAAAGCGTGTCAACCCACATCCTGAGGTGGGTCGCTGGGACCCGGGTCAGCCTTTTTGCAATGAATTTTACATAGATTTTGGAATTGTTTTGCAGTTCATTTTATGTTTGCAGTGCAGTATATATATATATATATATATATATATATATATATATATATATATATATATATATATATATATATACTGTGCAATCCACAGCTCACAGTGCTAGTGACAGTAACGAATATCCAGGACCTTATACACTGGAACTCCTATATACAAGAGTTAGGAAACTGATTCAGACTGCTGTTCGCTTCTTTGACAACAGCTCATGTGATAGGGGCTTCATTGAGACCATTGCACATTATTTTTAATAGTATTTTAAATTAACATATTTCATAAAATATTGCTAGTTATAACTATACTTTTTTTCTAACACCCAGACACACAGCGCCACTAGGTGGTCATTGGTTGTAACTACTGCAAGGGGACTGTCCCCTTTACCATACCAATATACCCCAACCTTGGGATGTGTGAAGTGCATAAAGACGAGCTGAACACACGACTGGTCCAGGAATCAAACACGCTGGGTCTTGCTGAGACACACGGCCTGCTCTTCTTAGGGAGTGCTACAGTTTCCAGGTAGCCTCCTGATAATCAGGGTTAGCCGTGTGCAGCACTGGCTCAGTTTGGATTTCCTCATAGCTGGTGCAGACCAGCCTCTGCATTGGCTGTTCCTCACCCTTGCTTGGTTTCGTTGAATTGCAAACGTTACTACTAGGCCCGTGTTTTCACCCTTGTGTCCCTCAAGACACCGTGCTCCAGGTCCTGCGACGTGCGCGCTAGTTCCTGCAGGGGGAGCCAGGCTGAGATTTCAACAGGGACCGAGTTCAGCGTCTGCAGGAGAACGCGTTTCAGAGCAGAAAGAGTTCGAGCACTCCCTTACTGCATTTGAAACCCAGTGTTCGAGATTGATATATAGAGAGAGATGCACTTTCGCTTTCTGTAGTTTTTCTTAATTCCGTTTTATTTATTTATTTGTTTGTTTGTTTGTATTGCGCTGCTGAGTAAGGCGCGTGTAGTGTCCGCTCCTCAAATCAAAAACTTTCTAACTCTATACACACATATATATATATAAACTTGTAGATTGATTATTATTATTATTATTATTATTATTATTATTATTATTATTATTGTTTTAAAGCGTGCTGTTTTGTAGGATTTCGTAGTTTCTTTTTTCTCTTTGGTTAACCGAGACGCCTCTGATGTGAATGCCGCGTTCACAGTGCTGCTGCAGGGATCTTCCGAGCCGCATGGAGAAGCCACGGTCTCCGGAGCCCCGGGCAGACGTGCACCGCTGCGACCCGGCGCTGTGGCTGCGCTGGGAAGGTATTGCTCGCTCGTTCGCTCTGTTATTTGCTCGTTGTTTTGTTCACAAAGCTGGATACGCGGGTGTACTAGCACGGTGTGTTGTTTTGGTTTTGTAACGAGCTCAGGTACTGTACGCGTTTTGTTTGAAGGCATCGCTGTAGTTTATTTGATCGTGCTTGCTAATGTTGCTACTTTGTTGCAGACGCTGCACGGGTTAACGCAGCCGCTTGTTGCTTCGGCTTGATGTGAATTCACCGCACGAATCGTTTTGACTGTCGGCGTAGTTGTTGCCTGTGCTTGTGTTTGAACTGAGCTTGTTAGCTGTATGTGTGTGTCCTACCTAACCTGACCAGAGTGGTTTAAATGAGGGTTATAATCGTGTTTACAAGAGTTATTATTATTATTATTATTATTATTATACAATGCATAGCCCGCATCGTTCACACGGTCCAGTCCATACTTCATGTACCGGTGCTGTAAGAAAGGAAGCTATTAAAGAAGTCTTCAGACTCGCCATTGCGCCTCACTGATGCGATAGAAATGCGTTATCCCAGTTTAGAGTCATTCAGGGAGTTCTGTGGTTTGTGATGAGCAGGCGTGCAAGAAACTGAAATGGTTCCAATGCAAAAGTGTGATTATTATTATTATTATTATTATTATTATTATTATTATTGTTGTTATTGTTATTCAGCATGCAGAATCTGGTAAGATTCATGTTCGCAGGAGGCTCCAGGTATTTCCGATTGCCAGACTGATTAAACCACCTCTTTTATGTTTTATATCTAGATGGGTTTATATGGGTAGAAGCTCTTGGGAGGGAATGAGTTTTTTTGTCAAGTATAATAAATGTATCTCCATGAAGCTGCAGGTTTCTCTGCAGTTTGCTTAGATTTTGTATCCAGTACCCAGGTGTGTTTGGGGACACAGAGGCCCCTGTTAAGAAAGTCACTGTATAGCTGTAAATACATGAGCTTCTAAAGTTGGCAGTACTGCTGGCATTGTCTGTATATTATTTCAAATGGATAGCAGCAAAGGCTGGAGACTCTCTCTCTCTCTCTCTCTCTCTCTCTCTCTCTCTCTCTCTCTCTCTCTCTCTCTCTCTCTCTCTCTCTCTGACAACAGGACCCACCATTTTCAAATATTGGTTTTGGCTTAAGGTCCTGCACTCTGTTCGGAAGCCAACAGCAATATTGAAATCCAGAGTGTCTGCTGCTACAGCTTTGTAGTCCAGAATGGGAGTTCTGGGGATGGAATCCTGCACAATGCACTGGAATTGTGAGTTCTGGGGATGGAATCCTGCACAATGCACTGGAATTGTGAGTTCTGGGGATGGAATCCTGAGGCAGCTGCTCCTCTGTTCTGGAGTGCCCGGACCACCCAGGAGAATCCCTGAATGGAGTATAACACTGTGTGATTGCTGCTGACCTTGTTACACTGTAAATAAGTGTGGGAGGTAATGACCCCCCCCAGCCCCTAAACACAGTGACAGGTCAGTTAAAGGGTGCTGGTGCTGACATCGTCAATCTGAAGCAGGGGTCTGGTTAGTTGGTCAGTTCTAGCGTTGTGTACGGGCTCTGGTCGTTTTGTTTAGTTGGTTGGTTCTGGCGTTGTGTACGGGCTCTGGTCGTTTTGTTTAGTTGGTTGGTTCTGGCGTTGTGTACGGGCTCTGGTCGTTTTGTTTAGTTGGTTGGTTCTGGCGTTGTGTACAGGCTCTGGTCGTTTTGTTTAGTTGGTTGGTTCTGGCGTTGTGTACGGGCTCTGGTCGTTTTGTTTAGTTGGTTGGTTCTGCCGTTGTGTACGGGATCTGGTCGTTTTGTTTAGTTGGTCGGTTCTGCTGTTGTGTACGGGATCTGGTCGTTTTGTTTAGTTGGTTGGTTCTGGCGTTGTGTACGGGCTCTGGTCGTTTTGTTTAGTTGGTTGGTTCTGCCGTTGTGTACGGGATCTGGTCGTTTTGTTTAGTTGGTCGGTTCTGCTGTTGTGTACGGGATCTGGTCGTTTTGTTTAGTTGGTCGGTTCTGGCGTTGTGTACGGGCTCTGGTTGTGTTATTAATGGATTTTCTAGATATAATCTTTACATGCTCACTTATTTCTTTTTCACTTCTCTGATGATGCACGTTGTTTTGCAAGGGGGTTGCTGCAAACACACCACCTGAATCCACTCGGGTAAGCACAGACGCGGGAGACTTTGGAAGCAAACAACCAAACTAGAAGCCTTTCAAATGGGTTACTTTAAAGAAGTTTCGACATTATTATTAAAACCAGGCTATTCCAAGCACAAGACCCTCTAAGCAAACGCATGTCTACCAAAACCTGTTTTGAATCTCTGTGTGTGTTCTGACTTTTCCTATAGCATTCTGTGCTTGAGTTTCCAGTACGCTTGCAGCTGGTTGAGGACTGTGATCAGACTGGCAGGACTGCCTCCTGCCATGGTGTGAATTCAGCTGAGAGAGGGGAGAATGATTCAGGCAGTGTTGCACCTCAGAACAGATGTAAACACAGCAGCACAAATGAAAGTTTTAAAAACCTTCTGCTTACCATTCCTCTGACGCCTCCTGCCGGGTGAATCCCCACGGGAATTGTGGGAAATGTAGTTCTGATGGCTGAAGCACAAAGAGAACACAGGATGCTGTACTGGGGCTGTGTGGCTTGGTTTTGTACTGGTACCAGCGCTCTGCACTCACTTCTCAATGAACTACAAGTGCACACTGTTCACTTCTAGATGAGAATTCGAAACATGAATGAAATTGCACTGCAGAAAGGCCAAGGCAGTTATCCATATTTCAGATGAATATTTTTGTTAGAACGCTGGGCGAGGCAGCAGTGCAGTGTGGAGGATGCTGGCAGTATGGCGTCCCAAGCAGTGCTGAGGGAGGGGGAGGGGTCTTTACTGCTGTTTGGATCTGTTTTTATTAAAGTCATGCTTTCATGGGGGCTTGCTGTTTGGGTCCCCTGTGTATCTGACAAACACCACTATCACTCGGATGCATAATTGCTGTTTCTGCATAAGCAGGGTTTACAAAGCGTCCTTTTTTTCAATTGTATTAGAATGTGTGTGTTGTTGGTTGTAACCTATGTGCATGTAGATGATTTGTTTAACCGTCGATACGTGGTGGTTGTAATTGTCATGAATTTGAATGTGCTACCTACAAGTCTTCAGAGTCCTGTATAGACTGACTCCGGTCTCTGGTTTGTGGTCTGGTATGTTTGCAGTAACAGCTCGTAAACTCGCGGAGGCAGAGTTCTCCCAGTCCCGTTTCGTATAAAGACACCATTGATTATCACGTGACACACGCGTTCAGTGTGGTTCGGTTAATTGTGTTCAGCAGAGTGTGATAGACAGACATATCCGGGCATGTTGCTCGATTTGAATCGGGGCCATAAAAGCGCTTCTGTTAGACTGAAGACTTGACGGTACTGTCTTTTTAAAAAGACTCCTGAGTTTCTTATGAGACGTCGTTTGCAGTACACTGTACTGAAATATACAATGCACGATATATTCCCCGTGCTGGCTTTGCACTGGGGTCTCTCTCTCTCTCTCTCTGGCTCGCTCGCTCCCTGCCTGTTTTTCCCAGGCGCCGCGGTCTTGTTTTTGAACGCGGGCGGCGCTGTTGAGCTCCTCTCGCTCCTCGCATTCAGCGAGCGAGAGAGGCAGTCGGAATGAGAGTGAGAGGCAGCCATGGGGAGGAGGAGGAGGTGGACGGGAACTCACGGTTTTCTTTGTTATTTTTAAACTCTTACAACTCCGTCCTGTGACAAGATTCACAACGGCCTGTCAGCGCCGGGGTTCCCGATGCGCTCGAAAACGGGGAGCAGGCTTTTACAGGTACCGTAAGAAACTTTTTTTTTTTTTTTTTTTTCGGAGCCCAAGCCCCGGGGTTCAGCAGGATTGCGGTTGCACGCACGCACGCACGCAAACACAGCAAGATCAGTCCGTGTTGAGATGAGGGATGCCCCCCTTTTCGGTTCGCTCTCTCTGTGTATGTTTGAATCAAACTGGAGCCGGATCGAGTCGCGGGGCCGTGCGGTCAGGATTGATCGGTGAAGCCGGGGAGGGAGGGTTGCTGAATGTCGCTCCGGATCGTCTGTAATCGGTGTCGTTCGGCTGTAAATAACGTTGTAAAGTAGTTGTATGCTAGTGGGTCTGCTGAGAGAGGGCCTGGCAGAGTGTGTGTGTGTGTGTGTGTGTGTGGAGTTTGATTATGCCTCTCCCCTCCCCCATCCCGAGGCCAAGACATGAATGCAATGTGGGTCCTCACTTCAAAGCTGAAGGGAGAGGAGCGGAAAGGGGGAGAGTGTAATAACACTCTACCGACCAAACTGAAAACGTTTCCCCAGATCCGCCGGCCCGCCTGACTCCCCTTTCCCCCCCGTGCCTGCGTGTTTACAGTGATTGCAGATCACACGGGTCGCGGTGCTCGCTACCTGCAGAACTGTGAATAACCCGATCAAACGCATCAATCCTAATAAAGAAAGAGAGCCGTTTGCATATCTAACGCTTTAAAGCAGCAGGTAAGGTATTGCTGTCGGCTCCGGGTTGTACTGTATCGCTATCGCTGGCATGGTGGTGGCGATTTGATTGATTTATATATATATATATATATATATATATATATATATATATATATATATAGATCCGCACACGTACAATCATACACAGACGGAAGGTTGTTGCTGTGTTTGGTTGTGCTTGTAAACAAACTCTTTGTGTATATCATTGTGTTTCGGGTTTGAAAATGTAAGAGGTTTCTGAATACAATCTCAGAAGCATGTGTAGGCGCACTCGTGTGTTTAACTTGTGCTTCCTTCACTAGTACCGGTCATTACAATGCGTTTAAGTCAGGCTGCTATTGAAGAAACACGATCTCGTACTAGACACCCGCACCGGTATTTCAATGAAACACATTTGCAGTGTCTCCTTTCTGTGTTGTATTTGACTAGCAAGCTTTTAAACCAGATCCTCTTATTGTTCATTTTGATACTAGCTAACGCTGCTTGTAATGCAATGGGTTTGGGTATTGTAGTTGATAAACCACTTCAGTACATTTCACATACAGTCAGTGTTCACAGCAGACCCACCTCGCTGCAGGCTTTTTAAATACGCATATTAATACCCCATCCTTTCTGCCCTGGTTTGGTGAGGATTGTGCACCTGCTGTTTAAAAGGGTGGCGCTGGGATCGCGTGTAATCTGAGGTTTGTTTAAGAATCCTATCGAGCACAATGTCTCAGAACAGTGTGCCGGAGAGCCACACATTGTAACCCACCTGTGCAAGTCCAGCCCATGAGCCTCCTTCATTACACTGGAGAGGATGCATTAAAACCTTCCCCCAGCAGGCTGTATTCTGAAGTTATTCTTCTTTCTAGTCTTTTTGTTGTAATTTCTAATTGCAGCGGATGCTCGATCCTATGCTGTTGTAGTGCTGTGTTTCCAGGTAACCCGTGTGTTTCGATATCTTTCTCTATCTCTTGCATTGATGTAAAGCAGTGACTCACACAGCGGTACTTGTGATATTGAATATCTCTTCAAAGGGCACTGGAAGCGACTGGGGTAGCAGTGGCACTGCTTTGTACATTTTGGATTCTAAAACATGAATTTTATAATCTATATGCCTTTTTGCTAATTACATTTTTTTGTAAATCCAGGAAGTCCCATTGAGATGCAAGTCCTTTACGCAGGAGACCTGGTCAAGAATGCTGCAGTACAAAAATCCTGAGTTCAGTTCGTCTCAGAATGATTTCATCTGAGCCTTCTCTGTTATGCAGGGAGTTAGCAATACTGCGTCGACCAGATTTCTTTAGCAATGACTAAAAACACTGCAAGAGAATGTTCGAGTTCCCGTTTTAATGCTGTTTATTTCTCTCTCTTTCAGGAAGAGTTCTTCAGCAGCAGCACTTGCAGTAGTCCTTATTTAAGTTTTGAAAGATTTGGACTGTACTGGGACTGGGTGCGTGGACACTGTAGATTTGGACTGTACTGGGACTGGGTGCGTGGACACTGTAGATTTGGACTGTACTGGGACTGGGTGAGTGGACACTGTGACGATGAGTGTGAGATCGAAAGGGTACCCCGTGGATCTCGGGGGCAGCTTCACTGAAGACGCCCCCAGGCCACCGGTCCCTGGCGAGGAAGGGGAGCTGGTGGCCACGGATTCCCGGCAGTATAGCCACAGCTTCTACTCCACCAAGAGCGAGGCTTCCACGGCCACGCCGCGCCGGCCGGACCTGGACCTCGGCTATGAGCCCGAGGGCAGCGCCTCCCCCACGCCGCCCTACCTCAAGTGGGCAGAGTCACTGCACTCCCTGCTGGACGACCAGGATGGGACCCACCTGTTCCGCACCTTCCTGAAGCAGGAGGACTGCGCCGACCTGCTCGACTTCTGGTTTGCCTGCAGCGGCTTCCGCAAGCTGGAGGCGAGTGGCGGCAACGAGGAGAAGAAGCTCAAGCTGGCCAAGGCCATCTACAAGAAATACATCTTGGACAACAACAGCATCGTGTCGAGGCAGATCAAAGCAGCCACCAAGAGCTTCATCAGGGACTGTGTGGTGAGGGTGCACATCGAGCCGGCCATGCTGGACCAGGCGCAGACGGAGATCCAGGCCATGCTGGAGGAGAACACCTACCCCGTGTTCCTCAAGTCAGATCTCTATCTGGAGTACACCCGCACAGGCGGGGAGAGCCCCAAGCTGTGCCCTGACCACAGCTCCGGCTCTGGGACCGGGATGGTCCAGCCCGGGTATTTGCCCACTCTGAACGAGGACGAGGAGTGGAAATGCGACCAGCACCTGGAGGAGCCGGAGGGAGACCCCACTCCCACTAACAGGCTCACTCAGAAACTGCTGCTGGAGACTGCGAGCCAGCGAGCCGCCAGCAACAAGAGGAGCCAGGACAGCAGGGAGTACAGGTGAGCCGGACACCAGTGCAGTCATAGGACACCGCTGTGCTGTCTAATTACTCATGGAGCACTGTGTTACTGTAGGGAGCTGTGGGAGATGCAAGCTGATTCTCACCCACTCAAGCTCACAACAGTCAGGAAGCCACTCGTGGCAAAGCTGCCCTGACCTCTTGTAGAGTGGGTATGAGGAGCTTCTATCATACAGCTCCCTACGGGAATCTATATGGGTACTGTGTAGTTGGGGGAGCAGCAGTCTAATGGAAGTGAGAATTTTCTGAGATTTCATTGCAAATGATTTGATTAGGAGAATGATTTGGATTAAAAAGGATGCAGAGAAAGTCAGGCTAAGGGTCAGGCTGTTATATAAATAACTGTATTGCTGATAATGAAATGTATTCATGTCAATAGATCCGGCAGACACAATTGATCTGACTCAATTCATGTTTCAGTGAAATATGAGGGCTCTATAAAGCACAGAAAACAGATTCTAAAGGTTCCATGCGTAATTCGAATCGTAGCCTTGTGTTCTCTCGAAGTAAACACACAGCACACAGCAGTTCTTGTGGAAGCAGGAAACGTTCCCGTTTCGGATTGCTTTGTAGTTTTAGTGCCGTCATAAATGCTGTTTTACAGCCGTGGTTTTGTTTAAGAGTGCTTTGTGTTTTTTTTTTTTTTGGTTTGTTCTTCTCTCAGTTGAACTGTGAGGCTTTTTAAAGGCAGTGTGGAACTTTAGAATTCTGCAGCATTTCTGATGCGTCAGGCTTGTCGGGTTGTTTGCTTGCAGGGCTGCAGTGGGTAATAACTGTGATGTTAAAAACTGTATTCGTTGGGTCGGACGTTTGGTTGTATGTCAGGGGTTTGTTACACAGTTGCCACAATAAGTGAGACGTTTCAAATGGAATGACTCTGTCTGCTGTAATCCACTAGTTTTCTGTTCTGACTGTGCAATGCAGCCAGGGTTAGATTGCTGTAGAGTAGTCAGGAGATCCCATGTCTCTCTGTCCGTCTGATCCCAGGGATGCACAAACATCTCCCTGATGCTCACAGTACTGTAATGTGAAACTCTTTTAATCTCCTTTACTCAAGAAGAGCTTGATGTGTGAATTATCCCTGAACTCAAAACAGCAGGGACAGAGCAAGGGGGGGTGTGAGCTTGGACACGCAATCAATAGACTGGATCGTTTTGGGTTGGAACCTAATTCAAGAGCAACCCTTTTTTGAAATGTATTTTTATTTAACGCAGGAATGAAAAAGTGGATTGCTTTAGATCTGTCCTGCTTGCTTGCTACCCTGAGGCAGCGCACTGCCCAAATCACATGAGTGAAATAACATGCTACCTTCATGCAGATAAATCTCATTGTCTCTGTGCTCCTTTTTAAACCAGGCCTATCGCACACGCACTATTTCATGTTTCTTTCAGAAGCTCTTTCTTATTCTTCGTTGCAGATTCACTGATCAGGTGTTTCCAGCTGTGAAGGAGAAGCTGTCGGTGCAGTTTCAGTGAGAGAGTCCCGAGATGAGCTGAGCTGAGCTGCTGTAGTCTCACTAGAAGTGTGCTGGGAGAGGGAGGGGGTCTTTATAAAACGACAATGAGTCAGAGACACACGTCTTCCCTGAAACACTACCCCTTGGTTTTGAGCAATCCGTGTCCTTGGTTTTGCACAGAGTTGTGCACAGCGCCCTTAAAGGCTGTCATCTTTACTGCCCTACTATGCAATGGGTCTTGATACCTTTTGAATTATGGCAATATGCACGAGACTGCTTCTGCAGAGGATTGTGACGGGGCTCTGGGGCTCTGGGGCTCGGGGCGCGGGGCTGCAGGCAGCAGCACAGTGAGGATCCAGAGCGCAGCAGTTTAGTGCACACACAGGACGGCCCAGGAACACGACCCGGGTTATTTCACTGGGTTTGGTTTTAAGCTCCATTCTTTCATCTAGTCTTGGATGTCATGCAGCAAATTGTGAAATAAGAAACGTATTTGCTCACTGCACTTGTGTGTTGAGGAAGTAGGGTCAACTAGGATGGAGCCTCCAGAGATGAGCGCTGCGTGCGATACGAGCACTCAAGTGGTGGCTTCCCCTCTAATGTTTTGTGTCTCTCTTTGTTTTCAGACACGGAACGTGGCGGGAGCCCGTCAACCCTTACTATGTGAACACCGGGTACGCCATGGCCCCCGCCACGAGCGCCAACGACAGCGAGCAGCAGAGCCTGTCCAGCGATGCGGACTCCCTGTCCCTGACGGACAGCAGCGTGTGCGTATCTCTTCCCCAGTTCAGCTTCTTTTCAGCGGGCGTGTTGAGGCACTGGGATCCTTTAACACCTAGAACTGCCATGTGGGTCATTTTGACCCCTACATTTTTAAACTGCTTCGTTATGAAAATGAAAGGCATACTATCGGATACAACAAAAGTTTTATTCATGAATGTCATATTTAACATTTGCATCACAGAAACACTGTTTAAATGGAAAATTAAACATAAAAGGCTTTATTTTCAATATGAGCGCATATACAGCACGACTACGGTACATGTACACACAAAACTATAAAACCGAAGTCATTGTTTCTAATACTACATAAAAAGAAAATATAACACTACTTCCGCTATGACGGCTGCATTGTACTCTATGGAAGAGCGTACGCGTCTGCCAGCTGACTGTGCCTGCATCCAGGAGCTGTGTTGTAAACAGACGCAGTCCATTGAACACTATTGTGTAAACACGTGTAAACTGGTACATACAAACTGGGCTGCTTTGCCGGTGATGCCTCCATTGTTCTCCTGTTGCAGTGAAAGACAGAAAGTGAACTCCTTGCTGTGTTCTATTCCAGGCGCTGCATGTTAACCGATGTAATAATTGGGTTGTTGGCTCGCTTTAATTGATTCTAATGTTTTTCTAGATTTGCTGTTACTGTCTCTGTTTCTGTATGGGGGCGGAACGCACAGAGAACTGAAACAAGTCTTCGTGTCGGAATACAGAGAGTTAACTGTAAAAGCTCCACACTTCGTAGATGTTTGATCTCCGGTAGTTCATTGATTTTTTTTTTTTTTTCTAGACAGAAAGTGGTAGGATCTGTAGCAGCGCTGTGTTTTATGAAATACTGCACAGCATAAAGAAAGTGTATTAACCGATGCATACAGAAATATATTTGAATCTTTCTCCCAATAACCCCAAGCTGCATATGCATCGGATTTGGTAGTCATGGTCTTTCTAATGAGTCTGCGTGATTTGCAGGAGTGATCAGTGTTCCAAGGCAGTTTAATTCCCTTTTTAATCTTCCCATATCTGGTGTACAGCAGGTCAGCGCAGCAGGTACTTGTGAAAGCAGTTTCCACAGAGCGCCTCTCCACAGAATTCAGTGAGAGAGGGCTGGAGGTTCAGAGGTAGCACAGAGGGTTCACGATAAGGAAACATCAAAGGCAGCTCAGCGGGACAGAACATATGTTTGAAGCTGGCGAGATTAGAGGCCATTATCGGACGCTTGCCACTGTGTTTCCCACAAAGACGAGCCCTGTCCTTCGGGACTGAGGCTGTGAAGTACAATCAAACGCATTCACAGCACCCTGTCAGCACACTCTCTTGGGGGAAAGTCGGCCAGTGGAAAAGGGTTCATCTGTGAAGATTTAAGAGCTGCGTTGAATCAACGCAGCAAGTGTGTTTTGAAGTAAAAAGCTGCGCATATTAGGCCCGCTTTCACCGGTTTAAAATAGGATGCAAGGCCATGTGTGTTCTGTACCTGTGGGACTGCATAGTGTTTGCATTCAGGGTTCGAACTAGCACGCTGTCTTCAGCTTTCAGTGGATCTCGTTTTCAGTTACAGACCAGGTGTTTTGTGACTTTTATTATTGAAATTATTGAATTGTGTGCAGGTTCCAACCTCAGCATTGCGTTTATTCTTACAGTGAAGACAATGTTTTCATCCAGTCGAAACTGAGACACCAGTCCATTGAACAGTGCTGTTGACTTGAATCTCCCAGGGAATCTGCTTGTCGATGCGCGTCGCCTTCCCTCAGCAGTTTAACCCCCGTCTTCATGCACTTTGCGGGAGAAAAGTGAAGCAAAAAATAAATAAATAAAAAAAAACTTACAGAAATGCTGTTTTTGTCTTGTTCTTGTATGCTTGCTGTATAATGCCTGCCTGTGTCCCCCTCTCCCACAGAGATGGGATCCCTCCGTACCGATTCCGAAAACTCCACCGTCGAGAGATGCAGGAAAGCGCCAAAGCCAATGGACGAGTGCCACTACCTCATATGCCTGTGAGTGGGAGGAGATTGCATTGTGCTGCGTGCTGCTGTATGTGGGAGCAGGGAGCAGATCACAATTTAGAAATCACTCTGCATGGTCAGAACAGGCTGCAAGAGTCCAGCATTGCATCACCGAAATCTGTTCCGTCTGATTCATTTGCTTCTCGTGCCACAGAGCAGTGTTATGCACAAGCAAATCTGCAATTTGATTACAGCAGTTCGTTTTGGCAGCGCCCTGAAAATGAGATTATTTTGCATGCTGAAGAGGCGGAACAGTGGCTCCTGGTCTTTGATCATGCTGACGTGGAGAGTGAAGTACCTAAACTCCACTCTAATGCTTTCTCTTCAATGGCATTGGTGCTGAAACTCAGTGGCTCTTTAGTGTAACAAGAGACAGGTGTTGCTGTGGAGATTATTCAATGTCCTTACTGGAATAGTTACCACCTAATTGGAACTTCACTTGCTTTTGTTTATTTCAAATTAAATCACGAAACAAAAGCAAGGACCAATAGCTGTTTTCTTCTGCCTAATAACACACACGTCTATGATTTTCAGTATTAGATTTGAAAGGTCTATTTCAATGATTGTATTTATTTATTTTTGCACCTTGTTAATTTGTCACAGCACAGAGGCTCAGTCCTCAGTGTGAGCCCAAGCTCCGGCTCCTAGCCCAGGCACAGGGTAAGGCTCCCAGCCCAGGCCCAGGCACAAGCACAGGCTCCCAGCCCAGGCCCAGGCACAAGCACAGGCTCCCAGCCCAGGCCCAGGCACAAGCACAGGCTCCCAGCCCAGGCCCAGGCACAAGCACAGGCTCCCAGCCCAGGCCCAGGCACAAGCACAGGCTCCCAGCCCAGGCCCAGGGTCAGGCTCCCAGCCCACTTTGTCATTCCAAAGCTGCACTGTAGGGATCCCGGCTCTCGGGCCAGGAGTGAGGGTTTAAACTGCATCTGTAGAGGACTGGAGAAGCACAGACAGTTGAACTATCACTACGCTAACAATACTGAAGATCAGTGATTCACATTTAAACAAGGGGCAATGCTTAATTTCTTAATTCTTATTGAATGCAGGTGCAGAAGCACTCACCAGTCCGTGGAATGCAGTGGTTAAGAATAGCAGGAATCCTGAATTAAAAGCGTCCAACTCAAATAAGCAGAAAAGCAGTGATGTGCTGCTATGTAATCAGTCCGCGAGGGCTTCTTCTGTGTGTCTTGGCAAGCGAGCTGTAGAGCGAGATTTAATATTGGTTTAAAAACAGATTGCTTGCTTTTTATAGAAAGATTAAGGAGCTTAAAATAGAAAATGTCACAATGCCCCCTTTGTGCTGTTTCTTGTATATTTGCTTTAGTGAAGCTTGTCAAGTTCTTTATTTTTTTTGTCTGCTCTGCTCTGGCAACACATTTGAACTATTTCTATTTCTATCTATATCTCCGGATTTGTTTTTCCCCACTGCAGCGCACATACCGGATTCCGAAGGATATCCACGTTGAGCCGCAGAAGTTTGCTGCCGAGCTGAGCAGCAGACTGGAGGGGGTCCTGAGGGAGCGTGAAGCCCAGGAGAAGCTGGAGGAGAGACTGAAGCGAGTGCGAATGGTGTGTAGCACGTGTCCCAGGACACAGCCGACCTGCTGCCCTGTATCAGGAACTCTCGCTGTGGGTGGGGTGGGGTGGGGAGGTGGGTGACTAGGCCATTCTGGTTGATCGAACTTTCAAAGTACCAGTAGAACTTGAGAAATGTCTTGTCGGATGCTAAGCAAGTCGCACGCAGATCAGTTTTATAACTGGATTCTGCATCAGAATTGTGAACCTGTGTCCTCTGGCACAGAGGAAGATTGCTACACTCTCAGATAACTGTCTCTGCGTTCAGAAGATCGCTACACTCTCATAACTGTTCAGAAGATCGCTACACTCTCATAACTGTGTTCAGAAGATCGCTACACTCTCATAACTGTGTTCAGAAGATCGCTACACTCTCATAACTGCGTTCAGAAGATCGCTACACTCTCATAACTGCGTTCAGAAGATTGCTACACTCTCATAACTGTGTTCAGAAGATCGCTACACTCTCATAACTGTGTTCAGAAGATTGCTACACTCTCATAACTGTGTTCAGAAGATCGCTACACTCTCATAACTGTGTTCAGAAGATCGCTACACTCTCATAACTGCGTTCAGAAGATCGCTACACTCTCATAACTGTGTTCAGAAGGTCGCTACACTCTCATAACTGTGTTCAGAAGATTGCTACACTCTCATAACTGCGTTCAGAAGATTGCTACACTCTCATAACTGTGTTCAGAAGATCGCTACACTCTCATAACTGTGTTCAGAAGATCGCTACACTCTCATAACTGTGTTCAGAAGATCGCTACACTCTCATAACTGTGTTCAGAAGATCGCTACACTCTCATAACTGTGTTCAGAAGATCGCTACACTCTCATAACTGTGTTCAGAAGATCGCTACACTCTCATAACTGTGTTCAGAAGATCGCTACACTCTCATAACTGTGTTCAGAAGATTGCTACACTCTCATAACTGTGTTCAGAAGATCGCTACACTCTCATAACTGTGTTCAGAAGATCGCTACACTCTCATAACTGCGTTCAGAAGATCGCTACACTCTCATAACTGTGTTCAGAAGATCGCTACACTCTCATAACTGTGTTCAGAAGATCGCTACACTCTCATAACTGTGTTCAGAAGATCGCTACACTCTCATAACTGTGTTCAGAAGATCGCTACACTCTCATAACTGTGTTCAGAAGATCGCTACACTCTCATAACTGTGTTCAGAAGATCGCTACACTCTCATAACTGTGTTCAGAAGATCGCTACACTCTCATAACTGTGTTCAGAAGATCGCTACACTCTCATAACTGCGTTCAGAAGATTGCTACACTCATAACTGTGTTCAGAAGATTGCTACACTCTCATAACTGCGTTCAGAAGATTGCTACACTCAGATAACTGTCTGCATTCAGCTGTGTGACCTCCATGCATTCCTTTTGAAGTTTATTAGGGCAGGCCTTCAGTTTGTCTGCCAGTGAAATTATTTCTGATCAAAAAAGCAGGACAGCATTATTTAGCACAGATGGACTGTGCATTTGATTACTTTTAAAGTGTGGTTTCTTCTGTCAGTGAATTGCCATTGGCTAGCTTTGAAAATGATGAAGTGCAGACCTGCTCTACAATTGCTCACACAATACAGATGTGCACTTCACAAAGAACAGGTCTTGAAGTAATTAGCTCTGGTGAGTGATGAGGTCATTAGTTCTAGTGCATGTAACGTGTTTAAATTGAAGGCTCAGGAATCAATCCTGTGCTGTCAGGCCGGTGCTTTGAGGGATGCTCGTTTAGTGCAGGCATTGCATTGATGGCAGTAATGAATGTTGCAGTGGATGTTCCGCTCCTGTGCGTTTCACATACACGGTATCTTTAATCTGTTACTCTGATGTGGCTCCTGTTCTGTCTACGGGTTTGTGTTGAATTGACACGAAATTCTCTGCAGGACATTTTCTGTGGTCTGCAGTAATTCCATCTGCATCTGGGACAGGATTCAAGAATAGTGCCGTCACTTAACTACAATCGAGAGGAAAACAGAAGGCTCTGTTCAGATGTCGGGAGAGCATTCTCTTCCTAATTACATTGCCCTCTGACACGTGCCTCTTCGTGCTGCTTCAGTCCAGCTCGGCCAGCGGCTCAGGTCTTGAAAGCACTGCGTTTGTGTTCCTGATTCGGGATGGAAAGTCACGGCTCTCGTACAAGAACCGCCACAAGCGCACCTGCACAGATTCCACTGTCCACATCCCTCTGGGGAACAGCAGTAGATTCCCATTTGCACAGATTTCTCTGGCAGTGACGTTTCTATTGTATTTAAAGAAAAAGGTGATTGCCCTCTGCTGGTGGAGGAGAGTACTCCCTCTTGAAAATATCCAGTGCTGACATAATAAATGCTTACTTTAGTGAGTCATTTGATTTGTGTTTCTCTCTTCCAGGAGGAGGAAGGGGATGACGCAGACGTCTCTCCTGACTCTGCTGTGTGTGTTTCTCTCTTCCAGGAGGAGGAAGGGGATGACGCAGACGTCTCTCCTGACTCTGCTGTGTGTGTTTCTCTCTTCCAGGAGGAGGAAGGGGATGACGCAGACGTCTCTCCTGACTCTGCTGTGTGTGTTTCTCTCTTCCAGGAGGAGGAAGGGGATGACGCAGACGTCTCTGCTGCTCCCTCGCTGGTCAGTCACAAGCTGCCCCCTGTCCAGCCCCCGCACCACTTCAACTCGCGCTACTCCGATATGTCCTACAGCGGCATGCAGCTGCGAGACGCTCATGAGGAGAACCCCGAGTCCATCCTGGACGAGCACGTCCAGCGCGTCATGAAGACGCCCGGCTGCCACTCCCCGAAGTCGCGCTCTCCAGACGGGCTGCCCGCGGGCAAGCACCCGTCCAAACCAGGGCTGAAGGCGGAGGGGGCTGGCATGTACCACCACAAGCACGTGTACCACCACACCCACCACCATGGCACGGTGAAACCCAAAGAGCAGCCTGAGGGGGAGGCCTCACAGAGGGGGCAGAGCAACCTGGCCTGGAACGGGGATCCGCACCACTATGCAACCAAGTCTCGCAACTACGCAGACAGCATGGGCATGGCGCCCAACCCCATGGACTCACTGGGGCACAGGTGGGTGCTGAGAATCGGTCACTTTCATGCATGGAGACTCTTCTAGTCTTTTATATGGGGACGCACATGCGTTATAGACTCAGGATGCCATTTTCCTTATATAAAACGATGGAAAAAATGGCAATGAGAGATGTGTTTGTGTCCATGAAAGGGTTAAGTTCTGGAAAGATTCAAACCGATCAGGTACGTCGTTGATTCTCTTCGCCTTGCTTGCTAAGTGGCCTTGTTTCTCTCCTTGTTCTTTAGTAGTAAAGGAAGCACTCTATCTAAACGTGCCTCCAAGAAGGCGGAACCCCTGAAAACGGAGGACAGCCGGAACTTTGAGATGCCTGCGCCTCCCGAGGACATGGAGAGAAACCAGAAGATCCTGCAGTGGATGATGGAAGGGGAGAAGGAATCCGGACGCCACAAAAAGACGCCGTACGGGTGAGACAGGAATACAGGATCTGAGAATGTATCTGAGCTGCTTTTAGATGTCGTTGGAAGTGGTTCTGTACTTTCTCTTGCACTCTTTGTATGACAGAGCCCCTGACACAGTGTGAAATACACACCCCACATTGCAAGCTTGCAATGTTCAAGAGATCGTGCTGCTTCTTGTATTGCAGTCCCAGGTGAGTGACGCTTGATTCCCTCTTTTCCTCCACAGAAGCACCGGCGGGGTGAAGAAGGTGCCGAGTCACGAGCCGTCCAGACCCAGCTCGATCGAGCGGCCGGGGGCAGTGCACCCCTGGGTCACCGCCCAGCTCCGCAACAACGTGCAGCCCTCCCACCCCTTCATCCAGGACCCTACCATGCCTCCCAACCCCGCCCCCAACCCCCTGACCCAGCTGGAGGAGGCTCGCCGGCGGCTCGAGGAGGAGAGGAAGAGGGCTGCCCCCCTGCAGGCCAAACAGAGGTAAGACGCGCGGACAGGAGGGGCTGCAACCTGCGCTGCTTTATAAGCGGAAAACGCTTTGTCTTTTTAGGGTTCTAAATGATTACGACTTCGGAAGAAATGCACCAGGTTTGAAACAGCGTTTTGTTTGTTTTAATTGTGAGTGTAAATGCAGTGTTGTAGCTGATTTGCCTGCTGAAGCTCGCAGTGTGGAGCAATGCTGCTTGTGTCTTCACATGTCTGCAATCGGACACTGTAACTGCTTTGGGCTTGCAGTGGATTCCAGAGTGGTATCAGGCTTGGCTCAGTGTAATCTGCTTAGTCCCGTGCTTGTGTCGGCGATATGTAATCAAGCACCTTCATCTGAGCCGGTCCCCACAGAGCTGCATCCTCTGTGCAGTGCAGAGTGATTGATGGAGCCACACTGCCGCTTTGTTCTGGGGGACCGGGAATGATTACTACCAGAGCACCAGCTGGCAGAGCACTGCAGGGGGAAGGAGGCTGCCTGTCCGCTGCCCAGAGAGAGGAAGGCTGCGTGGCTTGTGGGACATGCAGTGCTGCTGCCTCATTAAGATCACGCTGCTGAAATGTGATTATCGGGGGGTAGGCTTGTGACATGCTGGGTGCTGACACAAGTATCCCGAACTGCATGGAGAAAAATGAGACGGTCTACTGATGGGCTTCCGTGGAGGTGTTTTTAATCAAATAGAAGCTGATCTGCAGTGACATCCGTGACGTTCATTGCTGTGCTGTAGCTCTGCCAAGTTAGTCGCAAGGATCCAGGCAGGAAGCGGAAGCATACATTTACCCAAGATCAGAGCACATGAATGTAATGCAGTGGGTATTGAGCATTGATCAGGCACGTGTGCTTCTGCAAAGCAGACAACAACCCTGGGTAGCAATGTAATGAAATGTGTTTCTTTAACTTTCAGGCATAGAACCCAGAAGAAGCAGCCGTGCGAGAGCCTTGTCGTGGCGTATTACTTCTGCGGGGAGCCCATCCCCTACAGGACCTCGGTGAAAGGACGCGTGGTCACGCTGGGGCAGTTCAAGGAGCTGCTCACCAAGAAAGGGAGCTACAGGTAAAGCTGCTTTCAAGAAGTGGGCCGGGCCGGGCTGGGCCGGGCTTCAGTAGCTAACGTTCATCCTGCACGCAGCGCGGTGCTGCTGGTGCCTTCGTCGGATTGGAGAACGAAGCTGCTTCTAAAACCTCTGTAATAGGATTTATTAAAGATGCATAGAAAGGAAACTGCCTTCAGCTGCGCTCATGGTTTTGAAATGAATGTTGTTTTGTAGGTATTACTTCAAGAAGGTGAGCGACGAGTTTGACTGTGGGGTGGTGTTTGAAGAGGTTCGCGAAGACGACGCGATCCTGCCCATCTTCGAAGAGAAGATCATCGGCAAAGTGGAGAAGATCGACTGAACTGGAGGAGGAGAGATGACCACCTGAGGCATGTGGGTGGAGAGAAGCAGGTGGAATCAGCGTATTGGAAAGGGAACATGCTCTGTACAGAGGAGCGTGCGGCCAGGGTTTAACGGTACAAGGTTAAAGGAGGCTCATCAGTCCAGGGGAGCCTTCGAAGGAGCAGAGAGGTCCCGAAGAGAGGAGGCGCTCTGGGAAACCTCATCTGGACTGTAGGGCTTTCACTTTCCACAGATAGATGAACCAGCTGCTCGGTGCCACAGGATGCAGTGGTGCTTCAAAGGCACAGTCTGCCCAGCGCAGGACACAGAGAGGTATCTTCACCATATATCGAGTGTAATGTAGCATTGTAAAGTTGTATTAGGAACTGTGCCATGAATCTGTTTACTAAAGCTGCATATTTTTGATATAATGCAATGGAATGAAAGGACCCTTTCTAATGCACCCGTGCTCTCTCTTGTGCTTTCTTGTAGCTTTTGGTATGTACAGGTACTTCACACAGTGACAGGCCATCCGGAAAGGGGGAAAACAAACGAAACAAAAACTCCAGAGAAATAGTAGCTTTGTTTTTTTAATGAAAAACAGCTGTTGCTATCAATGCATTGGATTGTTACAATTCACTTTGTATTATATTTTCATGATAATACTGTCTTTGAAAAGTGCTACAGGAGCTTCTCTTAGTTTGGAGTCCTTCGCATGGCAGTATGTGTCTTTTTTTAAAATCCTTAGATTTATAAATACTATCCAACCACTTCGAACTGAACTTCGTGAGCCAGTGTTTTGTATTTTCCTTAGTTCTGGTATGTTATGTTTTTGAAGTATTTTGCTGGTCCATCACCCTATGAGAATTGCACAGAGCCACCATCTCTGCAAACCAGAGTATATCTGCTTGCTGTCACTTTCATGAGCTGATCTGTGTCGTTTTTGTTTTTAAATAAACCTGAATTTCTTTGTGCTGATTGGAGGAAGCGAGGTCATAGGGTGCAGGTCAGAGGTGCCTTGTTCAGGTGTACTTGCCTGTATTGAGCTGCTGCTGATCTCTGGAGGGCTGGAGCTGGCAGGAGGAATCCCAGTAAAACAACTGGTACCTTCACTGGCTCTCGCTGATACAAAATCAACACACAGACCGAACAGGACGGGAGCTTTGTATTTACAAATCAATCAATCGATTAGTGAAATGTCTGCCACTTTGATATCTGAAATCCCAAGTGACCTGTGGACGTTTAAGTGATATTGTAAAGAATAATTGAATAATGCTCTTAATTGGTAGAAATGTGTCCGTGTTTTTTAATCAGTGGTTGACAGGCACAGTAGAAGTCTTCCTGGAGCCCCATCACGGCTCTAGAGGCAGTGGAGTGTTCATCACTGTGTGGCACTTGACATGTGCATTATTAAAATCATTCAAATAATACATTGTTTACAGATACCTGAATGTATTAAACATGTATTCTAGGTTTCTGAATGGGCTTCGTTAGAACCGGAGTCTCTGCTAATCTGTTTCATCACAGAGGTCCAAAGAGCAGCAGTCCTGTGAGAGGTAAAGCTACAGTTAACCGGCGATGTGGGTCTTGTGCAGCGTGCTGTGGATCAGCAAACATCTCATTTAAAAAAGAAAAAAAGGATGCCAATATCATGCTGTACCTCCCTGTCCAACTTGCATTCAAAACTTGCAGGGAATTGAATTGAATTGGTTTTAATCTACTGTTGTAAATCCACGTTAGATTGAAGAGTTTTTTTCAGATTCATACTGGGAATGTAATGAAGGCAGGTTCGTTTGGAAACCGTTGGAACAGTGAACTGATTGAAGGATCGAGTCTGGGAGCGTTAGGTACCCCACGTATATAAAGTGTTTAACAAAGTACTGTTCCACACTAGATTGCATGGCCGCATTTATTTATTTAGAGCTTTTCCTAACCTGCATTTTCTTTTTGTTTGTACAAAGTAAATGAAACCTCGTTGTAAATGTTTTTACAGCAGCTGCGACTCTTCAGCCCATGTGTTTTTAATGTGAACTGTATAAACTGTGCTGCAGTCTTGGGTATAATGTGGGCGAGTTTGATTGGGGGGGGGGGGGGGGGCACTAATCTGAAGAGTTTATTCCAGCAGCATTGCCCTGCTCTTCGTTACAAGCTCTTCTGGATCCTGTGTTTCAGCAGGTGCAGATGTCAAGTCTGTCTTGATGAAAACGGAACAATGAAAAAGTAAAACCATGAAACTCCCTACGAGAGGTCTAATGTAAATATACATCACAGAGTGCCTTTTAAATTGCAGTGTATACATGTCTGCCATGCGATTCCCCCGAGTGACAAACCAGTTGCTTTCATCCAGGGACCTGCGTTTGTTTTTTAATTTTTTTATTTGCTCACTGGGGATTGCTTTCTCATGCGACCCAGCATTCAGACTCTGGAGATGAGTTTGTTTTATTTAAATGTTTTTGTAAATATGTACATTTTCATATAAGTGTCTTTAACCAGCAGCACATGGTGATATTTAGTACCCTGGTCACGTTTCAGTGTGCTGAGATGTGCAGTTATCTTTTAAAAGGTACTTGGACAATAAAGAAATGAAGAAAACGACTGTTTTTTGTACTTTATTTACGGTTTACACAAATACTGATCCATCATCTCTTCTCAATCGACCACAATAATCATGAGGGCAGCAACACTGTCCTTCAACACAGGCACTGTGCTTGTATCCACACCCTCACTGACCACATGCCTGCCTCTGCTGTAAGCATGAGGTCAGCAACGCAGTCCTTCAGAGACACTGTGCTTTTGTCCACACCCTCACTGACCACATGCCTGCCTCTGCTGTAAGCATGAGGTCAGCAACGCTGTCCTTCAGAGACACTGCTTGTGTCCACACCCTCACTGACCACATGCCTGCCTCTGCTGTAAGCATGAGGTCAGCAACACTGTTCAACACAGGCACTGTACTTGTATCCACACCCTCACTGACCACATGCCTGCCTCTGCTGTAAGCATGAGGTCAGCAACACTGTTCAACACAGGCACTGTACTTGTATCCACACCCTCACTGACCACACGCCTGTCTCTGCTGTAAGCATGAGGTCAGCAACGCTGTCCTTCAGAGACACTGCTTGTGTCCACACCCTCACTGACCACATGCCTGCCACTGCTGTAAGCATGAGGTCAGCAACGCTGTCCTTCAGAGACACTGCTTGTGTCCACACCCTCACTGACCACACGCCTGCCACTGCTGTCTCACACCCAGTAAAAAGCTGCAATGAAATGATTCATATGATGGGGTCCACAAAGATACAAATGCACTGCAGCAGGAGACAGAGAAAGCGAGGAACCCGCGGCAAATAACAAAACTAATTCCAATGAAACTGCTGCTTGTGAACCACTGGTAAGGTAACCAGGCAACAACAAACAAAACCCATTGACTGGCTGTTTAGGGCTCTTAACACGTGTGATCTCCTGGAATCGTGTTTCACAATTACATTAGCTTGCAGTTGTAGTTACGGTTAGAACTTGATGAAAGTGACCTGAAGTTGAATCACCCTGAACACACCGAGACGTGTGCTGAGACTGGCAGTTCTGCAGGGGGCGCGGTCTGTGATGTCATAGAATCACCCTGAACACATAGGGACGTGTGCTGAGACTGGCAGTTCTGCAGGGGGCGCGGTCTGTGATGTCATAGAATCACCCTGAACACATAGGGACGTGTGCTGAGACTGGCAGTTCTGCAGTTCTGATGTCATAGAATCACCCTGAACACATAGGGACGTGTGCTGAGACTGGCAGTTCTGCAGGGGGCGCGGTCTGTGATGTCATAGAATCACCCTGAACACACAGGGACGTGTGCTGAGACTGGCAGTTCTGCAGGGGGCGCGGTCTGTGATGTCATAGAATCACCCTGAACACACAGGGACGTGTGCTGAGACTGGCAGTTCTGCAGGGGGCGCGGTCTGTGATGTCATAGAATCACCCTGAACACACAGGGACGTGTGCTGAGACTGGCAGTTCTGCAGGGGGCGAGGTCTGTGATGTCATAGAATCACCCTGAACACATAGGGACGTGTGCTGAGACTGGCAGTTCTGCAGGGGGCGAGGTCTGTGATGTCATAGAATCACCCTGAACACATAGGGACGTGTGCTGAGACTGGCAGTTCTGCAGGGGGCGAGGTCTGTGATGTCATAGAATCACCCTGAACACACAGGGACGTGTGCTGAGACTGGCAGTTCTGCAGGGGGCGAGGTCTGTGATGTCATAGAATCACCCTGAACACATAGGGACGTGTGCTGAGACTGGCAGTTCTGCAGGGGGCGCGGTCTGTGATGTCATAGAATCATCACCTGAATCCAAATCTATTCATGTGTGACCTGAGCTGCATTTGAACCCATGCCTCCAATGATGAAAAGCAGTGAATTAGCCCAGGTTTCCACGAGAAATGGAATTCTACTCTAGAAGTTTTCTAGAGGCATTTGGGGGTTTCTTTTCCTTGTATTTCCTGACAGTTCACATTTATAATGTACACCATGTAGCTGTGGGAGGCATACATACAGTATATTAAAATACAGCAGATAGAACGTACAGAAGTTACAGTATTGTAATCTTCCAGTGACCCTGACCTTTAATTGTCCATTTTATTTTTGTATCATTATTTTTAGTTTTCTTCTAGTTATTTCCATCATAATAATAATAAAATGACTGCTACTACTACCAGTAGTAATAATAATAATAATAATAATAATAATAATAATAATAATAATAATATGTAGCGATAGCAACAGTAATTATTTTAATGTGTCCCCCATGTCACACTGCCTGTCCAGTGGAAACGATGCAATGTTTGAGATTAAACAGGGAGATTGCAACCAAATGACGTATCTTAACGTACGCTGTTTCAACATGGCGTCTTGCATACAAACTCAGAAGCCCTGTTACTGACGTAATCCTGTACGGAACTTTCAAACGTCAGAGTCGAAGGGCAATGGTCGATACGTCACTTGTGCGCACAAGTAAATGGTGTGTGAGTGAAGCTGAAGGGATACAGTGAGCACAGGCAGGTGAAGGGATACAGTGAGCACAGGCAGGTGAAGGGATACAGTGAGCACAGGCAGGTGAAGGGATACAGTGAGCACAGGCAGGTGAAGGAGTTCGTATTCCGGATAACTCAGGACCTGCTTTTCATGTCTCTCCATTCTGTCAGGCAGAGAGATACTGAACCGAAGCAGCCGTGTTGTGATGGACGCGCTGCTGGCGCTGGAAGATGAGGTGGCTCTGGAAGGTCTGGACGGGATCACGCTGTCTGGGCTGTGGTTCCGGATACAGAACCGGGTCCCCAAATTCCCTCTACTTCTCGACCCGGCCACGAAGCAGTTCCTGTGGCAGGCCTTGGTCTGTAATACCGAGCTCGAGTTTTATGAGCTGCCGAAGGAGAGACCTGCCTTCGTCTTCTTTGACAGGTATGACGCGTCGCATGCAACAGGCCAGTTTACTGCCGTGCATCTCCGCCTAAAAACGAAACATCATCGCATGCAGACAGTGCGGAGTAACGTGCACACAGCTGTATGTGCAATGTGGGTTTAAAAACAGCATAATAATAATCAATAGTAAACACGTACTGGATGAACAAAAATAATGAAAAGACCATGTTTACTTCACCAGCATAATGATGTGCAAATAACCACACGCTGCAGCTGCATGCAGGGCTGTACAGTGTGCCGGGTACTTGAGTTAGTCAAATACATAAACACATCTGAAGTGTTCCGTCAATACAAAATTAGAAAATTGTCTGCTTTTACCTCTGGACATTCCCCCAAAAAGAGAATGGTCTTTCTGTTTGAATGGAGGAAGCGCCGTTTTGAGCCCGTGCTATAGCATCGTGGTGCACCACGGGGTTTCTGTAGTGTCCATACTGTACTGGTGTGGTCATTGAAGTAACTGCGTTCAGTTACAGTATCTTACACGCGAATATTGGCTTCAAGAAATTCTTTATTACAAGCATGAAATAAGATTCCCTTTGCGTAGCAGTTCAATCCATTCCTGGTTTTATAATGAGTTTAATAAGACACACCTGAGCTTGTTATACCTGTACACACACTGTGGCTGATCAAGCTTGCAGTAAAACCTGGAATGGGTGAAACCGCTATGCAGTAGGAGTCTTATTTCCACCCCTGTATCAGGAGTTAAGCCTTTTTATTGCTATTTATATATGTGTTTTTGTTTGTCAGGTTCAAAGAAATCGATCCTGAAACTGGGATTCAGGAGATAAGGAAGGAGAGCTCCCTGGTGGAGGATGTCTACCCCGTTCACATCGTCTTTGACAATAAGAAGGGCATCAAAGGCTCCTGCCAGTTCTTTAACGAGAGGAGAAACGTGACGGATCAGATCAGGAATGAAGCGCTACAGCCATGCTGCACTCTGGAAGAGGCAGTCGACCGGTAAGTGAAGTCTGAATTCAAGCATTTCATCATTTCCAACTTTAATATTGGTACTGGTTACACTGGGACACCGCGCACACACGCACTGACGCACGCACACACACATGCACGCACACACACACACACACACACTCTGCTGTAGAACCAGGCTATAGAAGCAATGTGCATTTAAAGCAATGCATACGCTCTCTTTGTATTTCTAACTATTGTGAAGTGCTCCAGCAGGACGTGTCTTGGAGTACTATAGAAATGAAATGTTCTTGTTGTTTATCAGAGGATGTTTCTAAACATGCACTCGATGCTCTCGCCTGCTTTCTGGTTCCAGGTGGGCGGATAAGCTGGTCGTGGTTGCCTCTCAGAGGGTTCGTTACCGTGCCCTGATTGGCTGGGAGGGCAACCCCGAGCTGAAGCTGCCGGACTACTCGTACTGCATCCTGGAGCGGCTGGGCCGGGCGCGCTGGCAGGGAGAGCTGCAAAGGGACCTGCACTGCGGGGCTTTCAAGTAGGGGCTTCGAGAAACAGCTGGCCTGGCTCACACCACTGCTAACCCATTCCCTGCCATTGTCCTGGGCTGAGAACAGGCCACTTTGTAATTTCGTTGTAGCATTTTTAACTGGCATTTGCCTGTTTTTTAAATTTGATGTCTACTTGAAATATCACATGCAGTTCTGTGCACTTTGAATGTAATGTGAGGATCACACTGGCACATGCTTCTCTTCAGCATTTTGATCCAGTTGAGTGAAGTGTGTAAGCTTGGCTGCTCTTGAAGTCTGGTTTTTGAATCTGACAGGACGGATGCCCGGAAGCTGCACTACCTCAGGAAGGTGTTGGACAGGAACGACTTGCTTACCATGCAGTCCCACGTCATCCGACTCCCGAACAGCAGCCAGCAGCACTCCATCCTCCTCCTGCTCAAGCGCTTTCACGTGGACAGGTACGGCTGCTTGTCACGGCTCCACTGAGGAGGATGATACAGCAGGCGTGGAGGTGCTCTCATGTTAGGGAAGCTCTCCTAAGTGAAACTGTTCGTAGCGTAGTTTGTGTTTAGACTGTGCCAATCAGATGCTGTGCTGTTCATGTTGGGTGTGTGTTTTTTAATGTATTTATTGTGAGATCCTACACTATTTCATCGTTCCTCCCAATGCATAGCCGACAGGGAAACATGCTGAGCATGCAGGCCTCTCAGAGCAGCAAGGTGCTGCTGGCTGGCTAACTTACTGAAACGTTGTCTTACAGGAGAAGTAAATATGCCATTCTGATGGAAAGAGTCTCCAATGTGCTGGCTGCCAAACCAGGCAAACTGGCCGTCATGATCCATTTGAGACATGAGCTGGTGAGTGAGCAGGGGAACGCCTCCTAGAGGTGAGCGAGCGGGGGAACGCCTCCTAGAGGTGAGCGAGCGGGGGAACGCCTCCTAGAGGTGAGCGAGCGGGGGAACGCCTCCTAGAGGTCTCCACCTCGGCCATCTTCTGTCACCTCTGTGCTGATTGATGATTAAACTAACACCACCAGACAGGGATGGAAATAAGACTCCCATTGCATAGCAGTTTGATCCATTCCTGGTTTTACTATGTGTCATAAGACACCTGAGCATGTTGCCAGTATACTGTGACTAATCAAGCTCGTATTAAAACATGGAATGGGTGAAGCTGCTGTGCAATAGGAGTCTGATTTCCATCTCTGGAACTGTAAACAATCTAAATACCTGGGACCCAGGTGTACCGTGTGTAGGGCAGGTATAAGTGTTGATTGAATGTTAATAGCAACGTTTGAATTATTGATCTTCAGGGGCTGTGTGAGCGGACCTTCAAGCGCATGTATCAGTACATGATTGCAGCTGGAATCGCTCAGGTCGTGTCTGTGCCCTTGCATGAGCTCAACCCTGAAACAGGACACTGCAAAACGAAGAAAGGTAATGAGTGCCTTTCACTTTGCATATGAAAGCGCTGGTCTGTCCTGGGTTTGCAGGTACAGATATAATTGTGAGATGTCTGGTTTGTGTACTGTGTGTGTGTGTGTGAAAGCGCTGGTCTGTACTGTGTTTTCAGGTACAGCTATCATTGTGAGGTGTCTGGTTTGTGTACTGTGTGTGTGTTTGAAAGTGCTGGTCTGTCCTGTGTTTGCAGGTACAGATATCATTGTGAGGTGTCTGGTTTGTGTACTGTGTGTGTGTTTGAAAGTGCTGGTCTGTCCTGTGTTTGCAGGTACAGATATCATTGTGAGATGTCTGGTTTGTGTACTGTGTGTGTGAAAGCGCTGGTCTGTCCTGTGTTTGCAGGTACAGATATCATTGTGAGGTGTCTGAAGCTTCTGAAGGAGTACAAGAAGAAAGCTGGTGAGGGTGGCGATGATAACGAGGAGGAGGAGGACAACCTTCGGAGCAGCTGGCAGCCGGTGGAGCGTGTCTGGGAGAGGGACATGTTGGCACAGGCGTATGAACTGAGTAGGTCCAGAGATCCTTTCGAGGCTCCCCTGTGTTTACTCTGGCAGGATGAGGGGTGTATGGGGGGGTTCTGTCATCACCTATGTGATGATTTTGTTTTTTGCTTTGCAGTCGAGAGCAGAGGAACTACGGGAATCCCACAGACTGAAATTCGACTGTCGATGAACATCGGGAAACTGGAGGCGCGAATGATTTGCAGACTTCTGGAGCGGTGCAAATTGATCAAGGTAGTATTGGTTTCTTAACGTTTCCAGTTACAATTCATTCAAAGTGAATATTAGCATTTAACAATGTGCTTTTAAAGAGTCATTTTAACCAGACATAAAAGCGATGGAATAATGTAGCTCAGTTGGCTAATGCATATCTGTATTTTGGGCTCAGCATTTTTCTGCTTGTGCTGTAGATGCAGATTCTGCCTGGTCTGGTGTTTATACCCCTATCTGATCTCTCTGTGTCTTGTTTGTCACCAGGGGTTCATGGAAGATGAAGGCCGTCAACGCACAACGAAATACATCTCCAAAATGTACGTAGAGCGGAGCGATCTGAACCAGCAGTTTGAGAAGGAGAAGGCTCGGAGTGAACAGCTGTCTACGGTTGGCTGCTCGTTACTGGAGCCTGTGGAGAGCCAGGGAGAGGGGAGAGACGAACTGCCTTCTGAAGAGGAGATCTCACCGATTCAGTCTGAGGAGGAGGAGGAGGAGGAGGAGCATGAGGGGAGACCAAGAAGCGCTGCAAAGAAACAGAAAACCCAAATCCTGATTAACCCCCGGGTTCTGCTGCCACGCTCCAAGCTGGGTGGGAGCCCCAAGCAGTCCACACCATGCAAGAGTGAGTGTTTGTGCACTGGAATCTGAGCTGCACAGTGTCCTGCTGCAGAGCCTACAGTGTAGCTGTCTGAGCAGCATGCTGCAGTGTCCCACTGCAGAGCCTACAGTGGAGCTGACTGAGCAGCATGCTGCACAGTGTCCCGCTGCAGAGCCTACAGTAGAGCTGTCTGAGCAGCATGCTGCACAGTGTCCCGCTGCAGAGCCTACAGTGGAGCTGTCTGAGCAGCATGCTGCACAGTGTCCCGCTGCAGAGCCTACAGTAGAGCTGTCTGAGCAGCATGCTGCACAGTGTCCCGCTGCAGAGCCTACAGTGGAGCTGTCTGAGCAGCATGCTGCACAGTGTCCCGCTGCAGAGCCTACAGTGGAGCTGTCTGAACAGCATGCTGCAGTGTCCCGCTGCAGAGCCTACAGTAGAGCTGTCTGAGCAGCATGCTGCACAGTGTCCCGCTGCAGAGCCTACAGTGGAGCTGTCTGAGCAGCATGCTGCAGTGTCCCACTGTAGAGCCTACAGTGGAGCTGTCTGAGCAGCATGCTGCACAGTGTCCCGCTGCAGAGCCTACAGTAGAGCTGTCTGAGCAGCATGCTGCAGTGTCCCACTGTAGAGCCTACAGTAGAGCTGTCTGAGCAGCATGCTGCAGTGTCCCACTGTAGAGCCTACAGTGGAGCTGTCCGAGCAGCATGCTGCACAGTGTCCCGCTGCAGAGCCTACAGTGGAGCTGTCTGAGCAG